>NC_045639.1:115918974-115943676 GCF_009829145.1 Chiroxiphia lanceolata
AAAAACCGGGAAAAAATCAAAATAAACCCCTAAAAAAACCGGGAAAATCCCCCCCCCCCCTTTTTTTCCGGGAATATCCCGGTACCTGCTCCCGGCACGTGCAGCATTTCCCAGGAGCAGCCGGATCCCAAAGATCCCAAGGATCCGAGGGATTCCAGGGCGGTCAAAGCCATGGATTTGATCCCGAGGGATCCCGGCGAATCCCGACTTTTCCCGGCGGCATCGCTGCTTTTTTATTCCCGGGAATGCTGCTGCTGCCGCTCAATTCCCGGGAATTCCGGGAGCTGGGAGCTGCTGAGTCATTCCCAGCGGGATAACGAGGGCCGGGAACGTCGCCGGGGGTTGGAGATTTTTTTTTTTTTTTCCCGGGATTTTGGGGGAAAAAAAAGAGGGAAGAGCCCCCCGGGGGTTTGGATTATTCCCAAAAAAAAAAAACCCAGATGGAGCCGATCCCAAAAAAAAAACGACGGCAGGGAATGCGCCAGACGAGAGAGGGCGTCGCTGCTGCGGCTCCGGGAAACCGGGAATTCGCCGGGAAATCGGGAATTCTGAAAGGATGGAAGCGGGAAACGCGCGGCCCCCCCCCCCCCCCCGGGGGCGCGTCCGTCCCTCTGGCGAGAGGGGAAAAGTGGGAATGGCCGCGGGATAACCGGGAATCCCGGGATGGCTCCGCTTGGGAAGGGAGCCCGATCCAATCCCGGCGTCTCCCGCTATTCCAGGGAATCCAAGCCGGCCTTGGATATTCCCAGGGATCCAGGGGCAGCCACGGCTTCTCTGGGAATTCTATTCCGGCCTCTCCCAGCCGGGAATTCCATCCCGATCTCCCACCCCTTTCCCACTGGGATCCATTCCCTGGGGCCTGGCATTCCAGGCCCTGATCCCAAATCCCTCTCCCGCTCTCCTGGAGCCCCTTCAGGCTCTGGAATGTGCTCCAAGCTCTCCCGGGATCCTTCCCTTCTCCAGCCTGGCCATTCCCAGCTCTCCCAGCCTGGAGCCAGAGCTGCCATTGGATCCATCCCCAGCCCAACTCCTCCCTGGGAAGGAGTTCAGGGAACAAGGGGCTTCCCTGGGAATCTCGGGGCTCAGGGCAGGGTCTCCCTTCCCCTTTCCCGCCTTTTCCATCCCCACATTCCAGAAAAATCCCTCTGAGTGGATTCTGAGTGTCCTTTATCCTGGAATCCTGGACTGGTTTGGGTGGGAAGGGCCCTTAAATCCCATCCCATTCCATGTTCAGGGACACCTCCCGCTATCCCAGGTGGCTCCAGGTTTTCCTTGGACACTCCCAGGGATCCAGGGGCAGCCACAGCTTCTCTGGGAATTCCAGCCCAGCCCCTCCCCACCCTCCCAGCCAGGAATCCCTTCCCAATCTCCCCCCCAAATCTCCCCTTTCCCACTGGGATCCATTCCCTGGGTCCCATCCCTTCATCCCTGATCCCAAATCCCTCTCCCGCTCTCCTTTAGCCTCTGGAATGGGGGGTTTTTTGGGATTTACAGCTGGTTTTTCGGGATCAGAGGCCCAGCTGAATTCCCCAAATCCCGGCCTATCCCTGAGCTCCGGCCTTTCCTTAGGAATTCCTCCCTTCTCCCCGTTTTTAGGCCACCCCAGCAACCAGAAAAGCTGGAAAAATCGGAGTTATTCCAGGCCTGGAATTTCCTTTCCAAGGGCACAGCTCCGAGGGCAAAGAAATCCGAATTAAATCGGCTCAAATCCCTCCTTAATCCCAAAATCCCACCAAGGTCATTCCCGTAAAATGGCGGCTCAGGGATCGTCCTTCCCGGCCCTGCTCCGGGCGGGGCCTTTCCCGGAGATTCCAGAGGGAAATCCCGCTTTTCCAGGCAGGGGGGAGGGAAAAATAGGAGGGAAAGGGGGAAAAATAGGAGGGAAAGGGGGAAAACAGTGGGAAAAATAGGAGGGAAAGTGGGAAAATAGGAGGGAAAGTGGGAAAAATGGGAGGGAAAGAGGGAAAGAAGTGGGAAAAATGTGAGGGAAAAGGGGGAAAATAGGAGGGAAAAGGGGGAAAATAGGAGGGAAAGGGAAATAAGTGGGAAAAATGTGAGGGGAAAATGGGGAAAAAATGGGAAAAATAGGAGGGAAAGAGGGAAAAATGGGAGGGAAAGTGGGAAATAAGTGGGAAAAATATGAGGGAAAGTGGGAAAAAAGTGGGAAAATAGGAGGAAAAGTGGGAAAAATAGGAGGGAAAATAGGAAAGAAGTGAGAAAAATGGGAAGGAAAGAGGGGAAAAAGTGGGAAAATATGAGGGAAAGTGGGAAAAATGGGAGGGAAAGAGGGAAAAAAGTGGGAAAAATGTGAGGGAAAATGGGAAAGAAGTGGGAAAAATAGGTGGGAAAGTGGAAAAAATATGAGGAAAACTGGGAAAAATAGGAGGGAAAGTGAGAAATAAGTGGGAAAAATGTGAGGGAAAGTGGGAAAGAAGTGGGAAAATAGGAGGGGAAGTGGGAAAATAGGAGGGAAAGTGGGAAAATAGTGGGAAAAATAGGAGGGAAAGGGAAAAATGGAAGAGAAAGAGGGAAAACAGTGGGAAAAAATGTGAGGGGAAAATGGGAAACAAGTGGGAAAATAGGAGGGAAAGTGGGAAAAATAGGAGGGAAAGGGGGAAAACAGTGGGAAAAATGTGAGAGAAAATGGAAAAGAAGTGGGATAATAGGAGGAAAAGTGGGAAAAATAGGAAGGAAAGAGGGAAAGAAGTGGGAAAAATAGGAGGGAAAGCGGGGGAAAAGTGGGAAAATGGGAGGGAAAGTGGGAAAGAAGTGGGAAAAATATGAGGGAAAATGGGAAAAATAGGAGGGAAAGAGAGAAATAAGTGGGAAAATGGGAGGGAAAGTGGGAAAAAAGTGGGAAAAACAGGAGGGAAAGAGGGAAAGAAGTGGGAGAACTTTGGAGGACACTGCGGAAAATCCCCAAATCTCCAAGGGCAGCACGAAAACCTCGGGAAAAATTCCCAAAAAGGCTCCAAGGGCAGCACAAAACCCTCGGAGCTGGAAGGGATCCAGGTGTTTTTTTTTTTTCCCTGGAGCAATTCCAAGGCCTTGGGGAAGAGGAGCCGCCGGGAATTCCGAGCCCAGGTCGGGATTTTTCCCGGGGCTAAAAAACGGGGATGGCCAAGGAGGAGAATTCCTGGAGGAATTCCTGGAATTATGGGAAGGGATCTTGAGGATCATCCCATTCCTGGAATCCTGGGATTGGGATTCACTCAATCCATGGGAAGAGCTGAAAGAGCAGGGAATTCATGGAATTATGGGAAGGGATCTTGAGGATCATCCCATTCCCAAAATCCTGGGAATCCAGGAATCCATGGGAAGAGTTGAAAGAGCAGGGAATTCATGGAATTATGGGAAGGGACTTTAAGGATCATCCCATTCCAATTTGGGAATCCAGGAATCCATGGGAAGAGTTGAAAGAGCAGGGAATTCATGGAATTACGGGAAGGGACTTTAAGGATCATCCCATTCCAATCCTGGGAATCCAGGAATCCATGGGAAGAGTTTAAGGAGCAGGGAACTCATGGAATTATGGGAAGGGATCTTGAGGATCATCCCATTCCCGGAATCCTGGGATTGGGATTCACTCAATCCATGGGAAGAGTTGAAAGAGCAGGGAATTCATGGAATTCATGGAATCCTGGAATCACAGGAAGGGACCAAACCTTATGGAAAAGGAACAGAGGTTAATCCAAACCTTTTCCATGGAAAAGGAACAGGGAAAATCCCTGGATTTGGGAACAGGTCAAGAGGTTAATCCAAACCTTTTCCATGGAAAAGGAACAGGGAAAAATCCTGGATTTGGGAATAGACCTGGAGGTGAATCCAAACCTTTTCCATGGGAAAGGAACAGGGAAAAATCCTGGATTTGGGAATAGACCTGGAGGTTCCACACAAAATTTATGGAAAAGCAACAGGAAAAAAATCCCTGGATTTGGGAACAGACCTGGAGGTGAATCCACACAAAACTTATGGAAAAGGAACAGGGAGGAAATCCCTGGAGTTGGGAAAAGATGGGATCAAGCAGGGCCCAACTCTCCCTTTCCAGCCCTTCTGGAATTCCTTGGAATTCCAGCCCCGGGACATCCAGGCCTGTATTCCAAGGGAAAATCCGGATATTCCAGAGCAGGAGCTTCCCCCAGGGCCACGATCCGTCGTTCCCAAAGAAAATCCCGAGGGATAACAGGGAGATGAAAAAAACAGGGATAATCCTCAGCATTCCCAAAGAACCTTTGATCCCAAATATCCCGTGGAGATTCCCGGCTCCTGGATGTTTTCCAGGCCTGAATTCCAAGGGAAAATCCGGATATTCCAGAGCTTTTCCCCCAGGGTCATTCCCAAAGAGGGATAATGGGATGGGGGAAAAGGGGATTTTGGGAATGTGGAGGGAGGGGGATTTTTGGGAATGCAGGGTTGGGTTTTCCATGAGGATCCCAGATCCCCGGCAGGCTGGAATTCCTTGGATTCAGGCCGGCAGCTCCCTGTTAATTTCTGCTTTCCAGGGAATCAGGGAATCCCAAAAAACCAGCCTTTTCCAAGGGCTCCTTCTTCCCAAAAAAAAAAAAGCCTCAGTTCCCACTTTTTTTCCTGGAAAGAAAAGGGAATAAATCTCCCTAAAAAAAATCCCAAAAAACAGCCCCAAAAATCCCTGGGAAAAGCGGGATGGAGGGTGGGAATTCGGGGTTGGAGAAGGGGCGCAGAATTCCCGGGAAAAATGAGGGAAAAATGAGGGGAAAAGGAGGGAAAAAGGAGGGAAAAAGGAGGGAAAAAGGAGGGAAAAGATCCCGTTCCATCCCCTCCCCCGCCCCTTCCCAAAATCCTCGGCTGCGGCTGGAAAAACCACCGGCTGGAAAACCTGGATCGGCTCCACGAGGAAAAAAATCGGGAACGGCTCCCGGATCGAGTCGGGTATTCCCAAAATTCCCGCCCCCCTCCGAGGCGAAGCGAATCCCAAATCCCGCCCCCCTCCTCCCAAAATCCCGCCGGGAACTCACCGCAGCTCCTCCCCCCCCCCCCCCAGGGCCGGGAATTTTTTTAGGGATGGGGGGGATCTCCTCCTCCAGGAATTTTTCGGGATGGAGGAGCCCCCTCCTGAGGCTCCGGGATGGCGGCGGGATCAGGGATTTCAGGGATATTCCCAAAATCCGCCGCGGGGATTTAGCGGGAAAAGGGGGGGAAAAGGGGGGGGAGGGGGGTGGAGCCGCTCCAGATGTTCCAACAGATGTTTCCCAGGGTGGATTTTTTGGGATCATCCCGGCCCGTGGGATCGCGGGGAGATGGGAAACCGCCGTTCCCGAATATCCCAGAAGGGATCCCGGAATTTCATGGATATTCCTGAGGGGATTCCCAACCCCCCGGTGCCGGAACTGGGACGGCCGATCCCAGAAAATAAGGTCATTCCAAGAGAAAAAAAGAGGGATTGGAGGGGGGGAATTGTGGTTTCTTGGGAATGGGATCAAGGCCCAGGGAGGGAGGGGACGATTCCCGACATTTATGGGATCGCTGATCCCAGAAAACAAGGTCATTCCAAGCCAGAAATAGGGATTTTCGGCCACCCTGGGAATGGGATAAAGGCCCAGGGAGAGAGGGGAAAATTCCCAATCCAGAACTGGGATTGATCCCAGAAAACAAGGTCATTCCAAGCCAAAAACGGGGATTTGGGAAGAGTGGTTCCTCAGGAATGGGAGAAAGACCCAAAAATATGGATTTGGGATCTCTGGTTCCTCGGGAATGGGAGAAAGGCCCAAAAACAGGGATTTGGGAAGTGTGGTTCCTCAGGAATGGGATACAGGCCCAAAAACAGGGATTTGGGAAGTGTGGTTCCTCAGGAATGGGAGAAAGGCCCAAAAACAGGGATTTGGGAAGTGTGGTTTGTTGGGAATGGGAGAAAGGCCCAAAAACAGGGATTTGGGAAGTGTGGTTCCTCAGGAATGGGAGAAAGGCCCAAAAACAGGGATTTGGGAAGTGTGGTTCCTCAGGAATGGGAGAAAGGCCCAAAAACAGGGATTTGGGAAGTGTGGTCTGTTGGGAATGGGATAAAGGCCCAAAAACAGGGATTTGGGAAGTGTGGTTCCTCAGGAATGGGATAAAGGCCCAAAACCAGGGATTTGGGAAGTGTGGTTCCTCAGGAATGGGATAAAGGCCCAAAACCAGGGATTTGGGAAGTGTGGTTCCTCAGGAATGGGATGAAGGCCCAAAAACAGGGATTTGGGATCTCTGGTTCCTCAGGAATGGGAGAAAGGCCCAAAACCAGGGATTTGGGATCTCTGGTTCCTCAGGAATGGGATAAAGGCCCAAAAACAGGGATTTGGGAAGTGTGGTTTGTTGGGAATGGGAGAAAGGCCCAAAAACAGGGATTTGGGAAGTGTGGTTCCTCAGGAATGGGAGAAAGGCCCAAAAACAGGGATTTGGGAAGTGTGGTTTGTTGGGAATGGGAGAAAGGCCCAAAAACAGGGATTTGGGAAGTGTGGTTCCTCAGGAATGGGATGAAGGCCCAAAAACAGGGATTTGGGATCTCTGGTTCCTCAGGAATGGGAGAAAGGCCCCAAAACAGGGATTTGGGAAGTGTGGTTCCTCAGGAATGGGATAAAGGCCCAAAACCAGGGATTTGGGAAGTGTGGTTCCTCAGGAATGGGATAAAGGCCCAAAACCAGGGATTTGGGAAGTGTGGTTCCTCAGGAATGGGAGAAAGGCCCAAAAACAGGGATTTGGGAAGTGTGGTTTGCTGGGAATGGGATAAAGACCCAAAAACAGGGATTTGGGATCTCTGGTTCCTCAGGAATGGGATAAAGGCCCAAAAATAGGGATTTGGGAAGTGTGGTTCCTCGGGAATGGGAGAAAGGCCCAAAAACAGGGATTTGGGATTCTCTGGTTCTTCGGGATGGATTCTGTTAATTAGGGATAGACCCCAAAGAGGGCTCACCTCATTAATTAGGGGGTGATCACCCCATTAATTAGGGACAGACTCCTTTAATTAGGGATGCCCAGCCCTACAGACAGACCACATTAATTAACACACCCCATTAATTAACAGACCCCATTAATTAGGGGGTGCTCACCCCATTAGTTTTGGGATCCCCAGCCCTACAGACAGACCCCATTAATTAACACACCCCATTTATTAACAGACCGCATTTATTAACAGACCCCATTAATTAGGGGGCGCTCACCCTGTTAATTTTGGGATGTCCGGCCCTACAGACAGACCCCATTAATTAACAGACCCCATTAATTAAGAGACCCCTGTTAATTAGGGACAGACCCCAAAGAGGGCTCAGCCCATTAATTAGGGGGCGCTCACCCCGTTAATTTTGAGAAGCCTGGCCCTACAGACAGACCCCATTAATTAACACACCCCATTAATTACGGGGTGCTCACCCCATTAGTTTTGGGATGCCCAGCCCTACAGACAGACCCCATTAATTAACAGACCCCATTAATTAGGGGGTGCTCACCCCATTAATTAGGGATGCCCAGCCCTACAGACAGACCCCATTAATTAACGGACCCCATTAATTAGAGGGGGCTCACCCCGTTAATTTTGGGATGCCCGGCCCTACAGACAGACCCCATTAATTAACACACCCCATTAATTCAGGGGCGCTCACCCCGTTAATTTTGGGATGCCCGGCCCTACAGACAGACCCCATTAATTAACACACCCCATTAATTCGGGGGCGCTCACTCCATTAATTTTGGGATGCCCGGCCCTACAGACAGACCCCATTAATTAACACACTCCATTAATTAGGGGGCGCTCTCCCCGTTAATTTTGGGATGCCCAGCCCTACAGACAGACCCCATTAATTAACGGACCCCATTAATTAGGGGGTGCTCACCCCATTAATTAGGGACAGACTTCTTTAATTAGGGATGCCCGGCCCTACAGACAGACACCATTAATTAACAGACCCCATTAATTAGGGGGCGCTCTCCCCATTCATTTTGTGATGCCCGGCCCTACAGACAGACCCCATTAATTAACAGACCCCATTAATTCGGGGGTGCTCACCCCGTTAAGTTTGGGATGCCCGGCCCTACAGACAGACCCCATTAATTAACACACCCCATTAATTCGGGGGTGCTCACCCCGTTAATTTTGGGATGCCCGGCCCTACAGACAGACCCCATTAATTAACACACTCCATTAATTAGGGGGCGCTCTCCCCGTTAATTTTGGGATGCCCAGCCCTACAGACAGACCCCATTAATTAACGGACCCCATTAATTCGGGGGTGCTCACCCCATTAATTAGGGACAGACTCCTTTAATTAGGGATGCCCGGCCCTACAGACAGACCCCATTAATTAACGGACCCCATTAATTCGGGGGCGCTCACCCCGTTAATTTTGGGATGCCCAGCCCTACAGACAGACCCCAGTAATTAACAGACCCCATTAATTAGGGGGCGCTCTCCCCATTCATTTTGTGATGCCCGGCCCTACAGACAGACCCCATTAATTAACACACCCCATTAATTAGGGGGTGCTCACCCCGTTAATTTTGGGATGCCCGGCCCTACAGACAGACCCCAGTAATTAACAGACCCCATTAATTAACAGACCCCATTAATTAGGGGGTGCTCACCCCATTAATTAGGGACAGACTCCTTTAATTGGGGATGCCTGGCCCTACAGACAGACCCCATTAATTAACACACCCCATTAATTCGGGGGCGCTCACCCCGTTAATTTTGGGATGCCCGGCCCTACAGACAGACCCCATTAATTAACAGACCCCATTAATTAACAGACCCCATTAATTAGGGGGTGCTCACCCCATTAATTAGGGACAGACTCCTTTAATTAGGGATGCCCGGCCCTACAGACAGACCCCATTAATTAACGGACCCCATTAATTCGGGGGCGCTCACCCCGTTAATTTTGGGATGCCCGGCCCTACAGACAGACCCCAGTAATTAACAGACCCCATTAATTAGGGGGCGCTCTCCCCATTCATTTTGTGATGCCCGGCCCTACAGACAGACCCCATTAATTAACAGACCCCATTAATTCGGGGGCGCTCACCCCGTTAATTTTGGGATGCCCGGCCCTACAGACAGACCCCAGTAATTAACAGACCCCATTAATTAACAGACCCCATTAATTAGGGGGTGCTCACCCCATTAATTAGGGACAGACTCCTTTAATTGGGGATGCCCGGCCCTACAGACAGACCCCATTAATTAACACACCCCATTAATTAGGGGGTGCTCACCCCGTTAATTTTGGGATGCCCGGCCCTACAGACAGACCCCATTAATTAACGGACCCCATTAATTCGGGGGTGCTCACCCCGTTAATTTTGGGATGTCCGGCCCTACAGACAGACCCCATTAATTAACACACTCCATTAATTAACAGACCCCATTAATTCGGGGGCGCTCACCCCGTTAATTTTGGGATGCCCAGCCCTACAGACAGACCCCATTAATTAACACACCCCATTAATTAGGGGGCGCTCTCCCCATTCATTTTGTGATGCCCGGCCCTACAGACAGACCCCATTAATTAACAGACCCCATTAATTCGGGGGCGCTCACCCCGTTAATTTTGGGATGCCCGGCCCTACAGACAGACCCCATTAATGAACAGACTCCATTAATTAACAGACCCCATTAATTAGGGGGTGCTCACCCCATTAATTAGGGACAGACTCCTTTAATTAGGGATGCCCGGCCCTACAGACAGACCCCATTAATTAACGGACCCCATTAATTCGGGGGCGCTCACCCCGTTAATTTTGGGATGCCCGGCCCTACAGACAGACCCCATTAATTAACAGACCCCATTAATTCGGGGGCGCTCACCCCGTTAATTTTGGGATGCCCAGCCCTACAGACAGACCCCAGTAATTAACAGACCCCATTAATTAACAGACCCCATTAATTAGGGGGTGCTCACCCCATTAATTAGGGACAGACTCCTTTAATTGGGGATGCCCGGCCCTACAGACAGACCCCATTAATTAACACACCCCATTAATTAGGGGGTGCTCACCCCGTTAATTTTGGGATGCCCGGCCCTACAGACAGACCCCATTAATTAACAGACCCCATTAATTAGGGGGCGCTCTCCCCATTCATTTTGTGATGCCCGGCCCTACAGACAGACCCCATTAATTAACAGACCCCATTAATTCGGGGGCGCTCACCCCGTTTATTTTGGGATGCCCCGCCCTCCAATCGCGCCGCTGCATTCCCGATCCCATTCCCGATCCCGATCCCATTCCCGATCCCATTCCCGCTCCCGAGGGCCGGGCACTCACCGTACATGGCCGCCCGCTCCTTCCCGGCCCTATTCCCGCTCCGATCCCACCGGGAATGAGGGGCGGGGCCGGAGGGGGCGGGGCCTCCGCGTGGCCACGCCCTCCCCTCGATGGCCACGCCCCCCGCGTTCCGCGGATTGCGGGTTTTTGGGAATGGGGCCTTCGGGGTTTTTTGGGGTCGGCTCGGGGACCCCCCCCCCGGGACATTAGGGGGGGTTCCTAAAAGGGACAGACCCCCTAAAAGGGATTGGGGGGGCCCAGAATGGCCCCGGGGGGGCCCTAAAAGGAGTTGGGAGGGCCCTAAAAGGGGTTTGGGGGTCCTAAAGGTGACCCTAAAAGGGGCTGGGGGGTCCCCAAAAGGGGTTTGGGGGTCCTAAAGGTGACCCTAAAAGGGGCTGGGGGGTCCCCAAAAGGGGTTTGGGGGTCCTAAAGGTGACCCTAAAAGGGACTGGGGGTCCCCAAACAGACCCCAAAAGGGGTTGGGGGGTCCTAAAGGTGACCCTAAAAGGGACTGGGGGTCCCCAAACAGACCCCAAAAGGGGTTGGGGGGTCCTAAAGGTGACCCTAAAAGGGACTGGGGGGCCCCAAACAGACCCCAAAAGGGGTTGGGGGGTCCTAAAGGTGACCCTAAAAGGGACTGGGGGGCCCCAAACAGACCCCAAAAGGGGTTGGGGGGTCCTAAAGGTGACCCTAAAAGGGACTGGGGGGCCCCAAACAGACCCCAAAAGGGGTTGGGGGGTCCTAAAGGTGACCCCAAAAGGGGTTGGGGGGTCCTAAAGGCGACCCCAGAAGGGACCGGGGGTCCCCAAACAGACCCCAAAAGGAACAGGGGGGCCCCAACCCGACCCCAAAAGGGACTACGGGTCCCCAAAAGGAGTTGGGGGGTCCTAAAGGCGACCCCAAAAGGGACTGGGGGGTCCCCAAAAGGGGCTGGGTGTCCTAAAGCCGACCCCAAAAGGGACTGGGGGGTCCCCAAAAGGGGTTGGGGGGTCCTAAAGGTGACCCCAAAAGGGGCTGGGGGGTCCCCGAAAGGGGTTGGAGGGTCCTAAACGTGACCCCAAAAGGGGCTGGGGGGTCCCCAAAAGGGACTGGGGGTCCCTAAAAGGGACTGGGGGGGTCCCCATAATGGCCCAGGGTGTTCCTAAAAGGGGTTGGGGGTCCCCAAACAGACCCCAAAAGGGACTGGGGGATCTTAACCCGACCCCAAAAGGGACTGGAGGGTCCTCAAAAGGCGTTGGGGAGTCCTAAAGCTGACCCCAAAAGGGCCTGGGGGTCCCCAAAAGGGGCTGGGGGGTCCTCAAGCCAACCCTAAAAGGGCCTGGGGGTCCCCAAACACACCCCAAAAGGGACTGGGTGTCCCCAAACACACCCCAAAAGGGGCTGGGGGGTTCTAAAGCCAACCCCAAAAGGGACTGAGGGGTCCCCAATAGGAGCCGAGGGGTCCTAAAGCTGATCCCAAAAGGGACTGAGGGGTCCCAAAAAGGGACTGGGGGGTCCTAAACCCAACCCCAAAAGGGACTGGGGGGGTCCTAAACCCAACCCCAAAAGGGACTGGGGAGTCCTCAAAAGGGGTTGGGGGTTTCTAAAGCCGGACCCAAAAGGGGCTGGGGGGTCCCCAAAAGGACTGGGGGTGCTAAATCCAACCCAAAAAGGGACTGAGGGTCCCCAAAAGGGGCTGGGGGGTCTTCAACCCGACCCCAGGGACCCCCCAGGCCCTTTCGGGGATCTTCCAGGTCCTTTTGGGATCAGTTAGGGGACCCCACAGGCCCTTTTGGGGACCCACAGTCCCTTTTGGGGTCGGATTGAGGACACCCCAGTCCCTTTTGGGGACAACCCAGTCCCTTTTGGGGTTGGGTGGGATAAGCTCCAAGGAATTAATTCCCAAAAGGGGTTCCAGGAGAGCTGGAGAGGGATTTGGGATCAGGGCCTGGAATGATAGGACCCAGGGAATGGATCCCAGTGGGAAAGGGGTGATTTGGGGGGGAGATTGGGAAGGGATTCCCGGCTGGGAGGGTGGGGAGGGGCTGGGCTGGAATTCCCAGAGAAGCTGTGGCTGCCCCTGGATCCCTGGGAGTGTCCGAGGAAAATCTGGAGCCACCTGGGATTTTGGGAGGTGTCCCTGGACATGGAATGGGATGGGATTTAAGGTCCCTTCCCACACCCAAACCATTCTGGGATTCCAGGATAAAGGACACTCAGAATCCATTCAGAGGGATTTTTATGGAATGTGGGGATGGAAAAGGCGGGAAAGGGGAAGGGAGACCCTGCCCTGAGCCCCGAGATTCCCAGGGAAGCCCCTTGTTCCCGGAACTCCTTCCCAGGGAGGAGTTGGGCTGGGGATGGATCCAATGGCAGCTCTGGCTCCAGGCTGGGAGAGCTGGGAATGGCCAGGCTGGAGAAGGGAAGGATCCCGGGAGAGCTTGGAGCACATTCCAGAGCCTGAAGGGGTTCCAGGAGAGCGGGAGAGGGATTTGGGATCAGGGCCTGGAATGACAGGAGCCAGGGAATGGATCCCAGTGGGAAAGGGGAGCTGTGGGTGGGATAACGAGGGATGTGCCGGGATGTTGCTGCAGCAGCTCCGTGGCCATGGAAACAGCTGCAGGAGAGCAGCGGGATTCCAGGAATGAGGGATCAGGATTCCAGGAATGAGGGATCAGGATTCCAGGAATGAGGGATCGGGATTCCAGGAATGAGGGATTGGGATTCCAGGAATGAGGGATCGAGATTCCAGGAATGAGGGATCAGGATTCCAGGAATAAGGGATCAGGATTCCAGGAATGAGAGATCAGGATTCCAGGAATGAGGGATCAGGATTCCAGGAACGAAGGATCGGGATTCCAGGAACGAAGGATCGGGATTCCAGGAATGAGGGATCAGGATTCCAGGAATGAGGGATCAGGATTCCAGGAATGAGGGCTCGGGATTCCGGGAATGAGGGATTTGTGTGGGATGAGGGATTGGCCACTTCTTCCCTCATCAGCAGACCATTAATTCCCAATAAAAAAGAGGATTTTCCAGGTGTTTTCAGGGCTGGGAATATCCAGGATTTCCCAGGACTCTGATCCCTCGGCCTGTGACTGTGGATGTGGGTGGGGGCTGTTCCCATATTCCCAAAGTATCCCTGAGGGATCTGTGTGGGATGAGGGATTGGACACTTCTTCCCTCATCAGCACACTCTTAATTCCCAATAAAAAGAGGATTTTCCAGGTGTTTTCAGGGCTGGGAATGTCCAGGAATTCCCAGGAGCCGCATCCCTGGGCCTGTGACTGTGGATGTGGGTGGGGGCTGTTCCCATATTCCCAAAGGATTCCTGAGGGATTTGTGTGGGATGAGGGATTGGACACTTCTTCCCTCATCAGCGCACTCTTAATTCCATATAAAAAAAAGGATTTTCCAGGGGTTTTCAGGGCTGGGAATGTCCAGGAATTCCCAGGACTCTCATCCCTCGGCCTGTGACTGTGGATGTGGGTGGGGGCTGTTCCCATATTCCCAAAGGATTCCTGAGGGATTTGTGTGGGATGAGGGATTGGCCACTTCTTCCCTCATCAGCACACTCTTAATTCCATATAAAAAAAAGGATTTTCCAGGGGTTTTCAGGGCTGGGAATGTCCAGGAATTCCCAGGAGCCGCGTCCCTGGGCCTGTGACTGTGGATGTAGATGGGGGCTGTTCCCATATTCCCAAAGGATTCCTGAGGGATTTGTGTGGGATGAGGGATTGGCCACTTCTTTCCTCATCATCAGACCATTAATTCCCAATAAAAAAGAGGATTTTCCAGGTGTTTTCAGGGCTGGGAATGTCCAGGAATTCCCAGGAGCCGCGTCCCTGGGCCTGTGACTGTGGATGTAGGTGGGGGCTGTTCCCATATTCCCAAAGAATCCCTGAGGGATTTGTGTGGGATGAGGGATTGGACACTTCTTCCCTCATCAGCACACTCTTAATTCCCAATAAAAAGAGGATTTTCCAGGTGTTTTCAGGGCTGGGAATGTCCAGGAATTCCCAGGAGCCGCATCCCTGGGCCTGTGACTGTGGATGTGGGTGGGGGCTGTTCCCATATTCCCAAAGGATCCCATGGAAGTGCCCAATCCCTCGGGATCAGGGCTCTTCCCGCAGCATCCAGGGAATCTGGGCCACAATTAATTCCTCCGCTGTTTTAATTAAGGCCCCGTTTTCCCCCCGGGGAGGATCGTTCCCTAATTACCGGATCCGACTCCTGCGGGAAGAGACACGGCCCAAAATTCGGGAATATGGGGGGTGGAGGGAGGATCTCCAGCCTTTTGGAGCCGGCACATTCCTGGGAAAGGTCACCTGGAGCTCGTCCTTGTCCCCAGGCGGGAATTTTTCGCTGTGCTGAGTCACCGGTGAGGAGCAAATCCCGGGATCAGCTTTGGCACTGACATTCCAAGAAGGACGTGGAAGGGCTGGAGCGGGTCCAGGGAAGGAGCTGGAGAACAGGGAATATCTGAGGGAGCTGGGAAGGGGAAAAGAGGGATCAGGAGGGAGCTTTTCCCGCCCCACAACTCCCTGACAGGAGGGGGGAGCCGGGGGGGGGGGGGTTGTCCCCAATTCCCAGGGAATGAGGGACAGGAGGAGAAGGGAACGGCCTCCAGCTGGGCCAGGGGAGGCTCAGGTGGGATATTGGGAACAATTCCCGCATGGAAAGGGCTGTCAGGCACTGGAATGAACTTCCCAGGGCAGGAGTGGAGTCGCCATTCCCAGAGGAATTTCAAATCCCCCTGGATGTGGCCCTTGGGGACACGGGTCAGGGGTGGCCTTGGCAGGGCTGGGAATGGTTGGATTCCGTGATCCCGGAGGGATTTTCCAACCTGAACCATCCCTAAGGATTCTGTGCCATCCTGGCACTGTCCCAGCTCTCCACAATTCCCTGGGAGGAAGTTCCAGGAGGTCCCCAATTCCCAGGAAACAAGGGACAGGAGGAGAGGGAACGGCCTCCAGCTGGGCCAGGGGAGGCTCCGGTGGGATCTTGGGAACAATTCCCGCATGGAAAGGGCTGTCAGGCACTGGAATGAACTTCCCAGGGCAGGGCTGGAGCCACCATTCCCAGAGGGATTTCAAATCCCCCTGGATGTGGCCCTTGGGGACACGGATCCATGGTGGCCTTGGCAGTGCTGGGGGTGGTTGGACTCCATGATCCCGGAGGGATTTTCCAACCTGAACCATCCCTAAGGATTCTGTGCCATCCTGGCACTGTCCCAGCCTTTCCCTGGTGTCCCTGTTTTCCCAGGGAATTCAGTCCTCGCTGTCTCACTCTCTGGGATTTTTCCACACAAGCAGCCAAGACGACCTGGATCTGTCTGTGTTTCCTGGCAGCGGCACATCCCGGTATTTTGGGAGCCTGGGATGCGGCTCCAGAGCTCATCTCACAGCAAAGGGGAGGGGGGGAGGATTCTGGCTCCAGGCTGGGAGAGCTGGGAATGGCCAGGCTGGAGAAGGGAAGGATCCCGGGAGAGCTTGGAGCACATTCCAGAGCCTGAAGGGGCTCCAGGAGAGCGGGAGAGGGATTTGGGATCAGGGCCTGGAATGCCAGGCCCCAGGGAATGGATCCCAGTGGGAAAGGGGAGATTTGGGGGGGAGATTGGGAAGGGATTCCTGGCTGGGAGGGTGGGGAGGGGCTGGGCTGGAATTCCCAGAGAAGCTGTGGCTGCCCCTGGATCCCTGGGAGCGTCCAAGGCCGGGTTGGATTCCCTGGGATAGAGGGAAGTGTCAGGGTTGGAACTGGATGAGCTTTAAGGTCCCTTCCCACCCAAACCATTCCAGGATAAAGGACACTCAGGATCCAGTCAGAGGGATTTTTATGGAATGTGGGGATGGAAAAGGCGGGAAAGGGGAAGGGAGACCCTGCCCTGAGCCCCGAGATTCCCAGGGAAGCCCCTTGTTCCCTGAACTCCTTCCCAGGGAGGAGTTGGGCTGGGGATGGATCCAATGGCAGCTCTGGCTCCAGGCTGGGAGAGCTGGGAATGGCCAGGCTGGAGAAGGGAAGGATCCCGGGAGAGCTTGGAGCACATTCCAGAGCCTGAAGGGGCTCCAGGAGAGCGGGAGAGGGATTTGGGATCAGGGCCTGGAATGACAGGACCCAGGGAGTGGATCCCACTGGGGGACAAGTGACAGTGGACAAGGGACAGGGGACAAGGGACAGGGGACAAGGGATGGGGACAGGGGACAAGTGACAGGGGACAATTGACAGGGGACAAAGGATGGGGACAGGGAACAAGGGGACAAGGGACAGGGGACAAGTGACAGGGGAAAGGGGACAAGTGACAGGGGACAAAGGACACGGGACAAGGGACAGGGGATGGGGACAGGGGACAAGGGACAGGGGACAAGGGATGGGGACAGGGGACAAGGGACAGGGGACAAGGGATGGGGACAGGGGACAAGGGACAGGGGACAAGGGACAGGGACAAGGGGACAAGGTGAAGGTGACAAGTGACAATGGACAAGTGACAGGGGACAAGGGACAGGGATAGGGGGACAAGGGACATGGGACAAGGGGCAGGGGACAAGGGACAATGGATAAGTGACAGGGGACAAGGAGAAGGTGATAAGGGACAGGTGACAAGGGACAAGGTGAAGGTGACAAGTGACAATGGAAAAGTGGCAATGGACAAGTGACAGGCGACAAGGGACAAGGGGACAGTGGACATGGGACAAGAGACAGGGGACCACTGACAGGGACAAGGGGGAGGTGACAAAGGACAAGTGACAGGGGACAAGGGACAGGGACAAGGGGACAATGGACATGGGACAAGGGGCAGGGGACAAGTGACAAAGGACAAGTGACGGATGACAAGTGACAGGGACAAGGGGATGGATGACAAAGGATAAGGAACAAGTGACAGGGACAAGGGACAATGAACAGGGACAGTGACACGTGACAGTCCCCGTGACACGTGACGGTGACACGTGACGGTGACACGTGACCCCGACCTGTCCCCACCCCCCCCGCTCCCCTGGCGCCACCTGCCGGTGGTTAAGGGCGCCGAAATCTCGCGAGAACTCAGTGGGCCGCAGCATTGCCGTTGCTGGGTGCTCCCGAAGTCTCGCGAGAGCCGCGGCGCGGAGCGGCGCGGCTGATGCGGAACGGCCGCTCTCCCTCCCTGCCGCCGACACTCCGCGCGTCCTCCCGCCGCCTCCGCCGGCACCGGAGCGCCCCGGGCCCGCCATGGAGCCCAACCCGCCGAAGCGGAAGGAGCCGCGCAAGTCGCTGCGGGTTAAAGTCATCTCCATGGGCAACGCGGAGGTGGGCAAGGTGAGGCGCAGCTATTGGCGGGCGGGCGATGAGGGGCAGGGCGAGTATCCAATGAGAAACGGGGGAAGGCGGGCGCTGTTGTGAGGAAGCCGCGGATTGGCGGATTGAAGGCTACACGAGCCAATCAGAGGGAAGTGTGATGGGGAGGGTGGGATTATGGGATGATTGACAGGGGCGGGACGCGGCGGCAGGTGGATGATTGAGAGCTGAGGGGGCGCGGCGGAGGGTGGATGATTGACAGCTCGGGGGAGGATGATTGACAGCTCCGAGGGGCTGATTGACAGCTGGGGGGAGGATGATTGACAGCTCCGGGGGCGTGGCGAAGGACGGATGATTGACAGCTCTGAGGGGATGATTGACAGCTGAGGGGAGGATGATTGACAGCTGAGGGGGCGGGACCTGCTCGGTATCGTCGGTTTTAATTGGCTGCGCGCCGAAGGGGCGGGGCCGGCGGTAGGTGATTGACAGCTCAGGTGAATGATTGACAAGGAGGGGGCGGGACCAGCTCGGTTTTGGCGGTTCTGATTGGCTGCCAGGCCAAAGGGGCGTGGCCGGTGCTGCCTTAAGGCGTCCAGGAGCCGCTGGGAATTCCCTGTTTTTTGGGAATATGGGGCCGTTTGGGGCCGTTCCCGCTGAGATTCCCCTTTCCCCCCCTTTCCCAGAGCTGCATCATAAAGAGGTACTGCGAGAAGAGGTTCGTGTCCAAGTACCTGGCGACCATCGGGATCGACTACGGAGTCACCAAGTGAGGACCCGGAGATGGGACACGGGGTTGGGAATATGGGATGGGACTGGGAAACTGGGATGAGCCACGAGGGCGGGAGCAGAGGGGGGTGTCGGGCTCTGCTCCCGGGGAACAAGGGACAGGAGGAGAGGGAACGGCCTCCAGCTGGGCCAGGGGAGGGGCAGGTGGGATATTGGGAACAATTCCCGCATGGAAACGGTGGTTAAACATTGGAATGAACTTCCCAGGGCAGGGCTGGAGTCGCCACTCCCAGAGGGATTTCCAATCCCTGTGGATGTGGCCTTTGGGGACACGGATCCATGGTGGCCTTGGAGGTGCTGGGAATGGTTGAATTCCGTGATCCCAGAGGGATTTTCCAACCTGAACCATCCCTAAGGATTCTGTGCCGTCCTGGCACTGTCCCAGCTCTCCACAATTCCCTGGAAGTTTCAGGAAGTCTCCAATTCCCAGGGACCAAGGGACAGGAGGAGAAGGGAACAACCAGAGGGGGAGTTTAATTGGATACTGAGAACAATTCCCACATGGAATTGTGGTGGTTAAACACTGGAATGAACTTCCCAGGGCAGGAGTGGAGTCGCCATTCCCAGAGGGATTTCCGATCCCTGTGGATGTGGCCCTTGGGGACACGGATCCGTGCTGGCCTTGGATGGTTGGACTTGACGTTCTCCGAGGGCTTTTCCAAGCTGAGCAATTCCAGGATTCCCTGGGTTCCCCCGTCTCTTTTCCAGGGTGCAGATCAGGGACCGGGAGATCAAGGTGAACATCTTTGACATGGCGGGACACCCCTTCTTCTACGAGGTACGGCCCCCACTTCCCACCTGGGAGCCGCTTGGAGTCCCTCAGCATTCCCAAAATCTGCCTTGGGTCGGGCTCGGGGCCGAGAAAACTTGGGAATTCATTTCGCCGCGGTGGCCTGGAATTCTGGGATGGGTGGGGTGGGAAGGGAGCTCAAAGCTCATCCCGTTCCATGGGCAGAAACATCTCCCGTTATCCCAGGTGGCTCCAGCTTTTCCTTGGACACTCCCAGGGATCCAGGGGCAGCCACAGCTTCTCTGGGAATTCCAGCCCAGCCCCTCCCCACCCTCCCAGCCAGGAATCCCTTCCCAATCTCCCCCCCAAATCTCCCCTTTCCCACTGGGATCCATTCCCTGGGGCCTGGCATTCCAGGCCCTGATCCCAAATCCCTCTCCCGCTCTCCCGGAGCCCCTTCAGGCTCTGGAATGTGCTCCAAGCTCTCCCGGGATCCTTCCCTTCTCCAGCCTGGCCATTCCCAGCTCTCCCAGCCTGGAGCCAGAGCTGCCATTGGATCCATCCCCAGCCCAACTCCTCCCTGGGAAGGAGTTCCGGGAACAAGGGGGTTCCCTGGGAATCTCGGGGCTCAGGGCAGGGTCTCCCTTCCCCTTTCCCGCCTTTTCCATCCCCACAATCCATAAAAATCCCTCTGAGTGGATTCTGAGTGTCCTTTATCCTGGAATGGTTTGGGTGGGACGGGATTTTAAGGCTCATCCCATTCCATGTTCAGGGACACCTCCCGCTATCCCGGGTGGCTCCAGCTTTTCCTTGGACGCTCCCAGGGATCCAGGGGCAGCCACAGCTTCTCTGGGAATTCCAGCCCAGCCCCTCCCCACCCTCCCAGCCGGGAATCCCTTCCCGATCTCCCCCCCCAAATCCCCCCTTCCCCGGTGGGATCCATTCCCCGGGTCCCATTTCCCGGGCTCCGTCGTTCCCGCAGGTCCGGAACGAGTTCTACAAGGACACCCAGGGCGTTCTCCTGGTCTACGACGTGGGATCCAAGGAATCCTTCGACTCCCTGGATTCCTGGCTGGCCGAGATGAAGCAGGAGCTGGGACCCCACGGCAACATGGAAAACGTCGTCTTCGTCGTCTGCGCCAACAAGGTGGGAATTCCGGAGCTTCCCGGGATTCCCGGCGGGAGATCCGGCCCGTGGGAAGGGCGGGAAACGGGGCCGGGTTGAAGGGAGGATGTTCCGAGAGAGGGGTGTGAGGAAAAACAGGGATTTTGGGAATGTTTGTGAGGGAAAACAGGGATTTTGGGAATGTTTGTGAGGAACAATGGGGATTTGGGAATGTTTGTGAGGGATAAGAGGGATTTGGGAATGTTTGTGAGGAACAAGAGGGAATTTGGGAATGTTTGTGAGGGAAAACAGGGATTTTGGGAATGTTTGTGAGGAACAAGATGGATTTGGGAATATTTGTGAGGAATAACTGGGATTTGGGAATGTCTGTGAGGAACAGCTAGGATTTGGGAATGTTTGTGAGGGAAAACAAGGGGGATTTGGGAATGTTTGTGAGGAGAAACAGGGATTTTGGGAATGTTTTTGAGGAACAAGCGAGATCTGGGAATGTTTGTGAGGAAAAACAGGGATTTGGGAATGTTTGTGAGGAACGAGGGATTTGGGAATATCTGTGAGGAAAAACAGGGATTTAGGAATGTTTGTGAAGAACAAGAGGGATTTGGGAATGTCTGTGAGGGAAAACAGGGATTTGGGAATGTTTTTGAGGAACAAGCGGGATCTGGGAATGTTTGTGAGGAACAAGAGGGATTTGGGAATGTTTGTGAGGAATAACTGGGATTTGGGAGTGTTTGTGAGGAACAAGAATGATTTGGGAATGTTTGTGAGGAAAAACTGGGATTTTGGGAATGTTTTTGAGGAACAAGCGGGATCTGGGAATGTTTGTGAGGAACAAGAGGGATTTTGGGAATGTTTGTGAGGAAAAACAGGGATTTGGGAATGTTTGTGAGGAATAACTGGGATTTGGGAATGTTTGTGAGGAACAAGAGGGATTTGGGAATATCTGTGAGGAAAAACGGGGATTTAGGAATGTTTGTGAAGAACAAGAGGGAATTTGGGAACGTTTGTGAGGAACAAGAGGGATTTGGGGAATATTTATGAGGGAAAAGGGGAATTTGGGAATATTTCTGAGGAACAACGCATTTGGGAACGCGGTGGCCACCCCTGGAATCCTCAGTCTGCCGGGAACCCATTCCCAGAGGATCCGGCGTTATCCGGGCGTGGATTCCGCGTCCGGAGCCGCCTTTTCCATGGGTTTTTCCCGGGATTCAGGTGGACTCTGGGAAGCTGCGGAGCGTGGACGAGAGCGAGGGTCGGCTCTGGGCCGAGAGCCGGGGATTCCTCTACTTCGAGACCTCGGCACAGACCGGAGAGGGGATCTCCGAGATGTTCCAGGTGGGATATCGGGAATGGGAATGGGAATGGGAATGGCCTGGAGAGCAGGGAATAGCCGGTGGTCCTTGTCCAGAGGGTGGAACAGCTCCAGAGGGAATGGTGATGGATCCAAGGAGATGGAAAGTCCAGTATTCCTCATCCAGAGGTGTTGGAACAGCTCCAAAGGGAATTGGGGAATGGTGATGGATCCAAGGAGCTGGACAAGCTTGGATATCTGGGAATAGCCAATATTCCTTATCCAGAGGGTGGCCATGGATCCAAGGAGCTGGAATATCCAATATTCCTCATCCAGAGGGTGGTTGGGAACTGGAGCAGCTCCAAAGGGAATGGTGATGGATCCAAGGAGCTGGACAGGCTTGGATATCAGGGAATAGCCAATATTCCTTATCCAGAGGGTGGTCATGGATCCAAGGAGATAGAAAATCCAATATTCCTCATCCAGAGGTGTTGGAGCAGCTCCAGAGGGAATGGTGATGGATCCAAGGAGCTGGACAAGCTTGGATATCTGGGAATAGCCAATATTCCTTATCCAGAGGGTGGCCATGGATCCAAGGAGCTGGAATAGCCAATATTCCTCATCCAGAGGCATTGGAACAGCTCCAAAGGGAATGGTGATGGATCCAAGGAGCTGGAATAGCCAATATTCCTCATCCAGAGGCATTGGAACAGCTCCAAAGGGAATGGTGATGGATCCAAGGAGCTGGAATAGCCAATATTCCTTATCCAGAGGTGTTGGAGCAGCTCCAAAGGGAATGGTCATGGATCCAAGGCCACCAGAGCTCAAGGAGCGTTTGGGAATGTTGGGAATGCTGGGAATGTTGGGATGTCTGGGCAGGGCCAGAGGTGGAACTCCAGGATCCTTGTGGGTCCTTCCAGCTCAGGATATTCCCTAATCCCAGGGGTTGAACTGGATATTCCCTAATCCCAGGGGTTGAACTGGACATTCCCTAATTCCAAGGTTTGAACTGGATATTCCCTAATCCCAGGGGTGGAACTGGACATTCCCTAATCCCAGGGGTTGAACTGGACATTCCCTAATCCCAGGGCTTGAACTGGATATTCCCTAATCCCAGGGGTTGAGCTGGACATTCCCTAATCCCAGGTCTTGAACCGGACATTCCCTAATCCCAGGGGTTGAACTGGACATTCCCTAATCCCAGGGGTTGAACTGGACATTTCCTAATCCCAGGGGTTGAACTGGACATTCCCTAATCCCAGGGGTCAAACTGGACATTCCCTAATCCCAGGGGTTGAACTGGACATTCCCTAATCCCAGGGTTTGAACTGGACATTCCCTAATCCCAGGGGTTGAACTGGACATTCCCTAATCCCAGGGGTTGAACTGGACATTCCCTAATCCCAGGGGTTGAACTGGACATTCCCTAATCCCAGGGGTCAAACTGGATATTCCCTAATCCCAAGACTTCAACTGGACATTCCCTAATCCCAGGTCTTGAGCTGGATATTCCCTAATCCCAGGGGTTGAACTGGACATTCCCTAATCCCAGGGTTCAAACTGAACATTCCCTAATCCCAGGGGTTGAACTGGACATTCCCTAATCCCAGGGGTTGAACTGGATATTCCCTAATCCCAGGGGTTGAACTGGACATTCCCTAATCCCAGGGGTTGAACTGGATATTCCCTAATTCCAAGGCTTCAACTGGACATTCCCTAATCCCAGGGGTCGAACTGGACATTCCTTAATCCCAGGGGTCAAACTGGACATTCCCTAATCCCAAACCTTGCCCTGGAAGATCCTCCCACCTCCCGCCATTCCCTAAATCCCGAAGTTTGACCCGGACGATCCTTCCGGATCCTTCCGGCTCCCACATTCCCACAATTCCCCGACGACAAAGGACCCGAGTGATCCTTTGGGATCCCTTCCCAGTATCCATAATTCCCAGTATCCACAATTCCCCGTATCCGTAGACTTTCTACTCCGCCATCGTCGACCTGTGCGACAACGGCGGGAAGCGCCCGAATTCCGGCGCCGGGATCGGCTTCACTCGGGAACAAGCGGATGCCATCCGGAGGATCCGGAACAGCAAGGACAGCTGGGACATGCTGGGAGTCAAACCCGGAGCCACCAGGTGAGGGAAAGCTGGGAATTCCTTCCCTGGGAATGGCCGGGAATATCCCTCCCGGCCCGGCGACGCTGAGGGAATGGTGGACGTGGAATCCTTAGGGATGGTTGAGGTTGGAAAATCCCTGTGGGATCACGGATTCCAAGCGTTCCCAGCGCTGCCAAGGCCGCCAGGGATCCGTGGCCCCAAGGGCCACATCCACGGGGATCGGAAATCCCTCCGGGAATGGCGACTCCAGCCCTGCCCTGGGAAGTTCATTCCAAGGTTTACCCACCCTTTCCATGTGGGAATTGTTCCCAAAATCCCACCGGAGCCTCCCCTGGCCCAGCTGGAGGCCGTTCCCTCTCCTCCTGTCCCTCGTTCCCTGGGAATTGGGGACCTCCTGAAACTTCCTTCCAGGGAATTGTGGAGAGCTGGGACAGTGCCATAGGATGGCACAGAATCCTGGGAATGCTGGGAATGCTGGCTCTGCCCGCACTCTCAGGAGATTCCTGAATTCCAGGGGGCTCAGCGGATGATCCTTGTGGATCCTTCCAGCTCAGGAGATTCCAGAATTCCAGGAGTTGAAGGGGATGATCCTCCCAGCCCAGGAGGTTCCCTAATCCCAGGAGTTGCAGTGGATGTTCCCTAATTCCAGAGGTTGAACTCCATGATCCTTGTGGGTCCTTCCAACTCAGGATATTCCCTAATCCCAGGAGTGTCAGTGGATGATCCTTGTGGGTCCTTCCATCTCAGGAGATTCCCTAATCCCAGGAGTGTCAGTGGATGATCCTTGTGGCTCCTTCCAACTCAGGAGATTCCAGAATTCCAGGGATTGAACTGGATATTCCCTAATTCCAGGGGTTGAACTCCATGATCCTCCTGGATCCTTCCAGCTCAGAAGATTCCCTAATCCCAGGGATGTCAGTGGATATTCCCTAATTCCAGAGGTTGCAGTAGATGATCCTTGTGGCTCCTTCCATGTCAGGAGATTCCAGAATTCCAGGGCTCTCAGTGGATGATCCTTGAGGGTCCTTCCAGCTCAGGAGATTCCAGAATTCCAGGAGTTGAAGGGGATGATCGTTCCAGCCCAGGAGATTCCCTAATCCCAGGAGTTGCAGTGGATGTTCCATAATTCCAGAGATTGAAG
>NC_045639.1:115943876-116002463 GCF_009829145.1 Chiroxiphia lanceolata
TCTCCAAGGGGTTGGAATCTCCCAAGGATAAGCTGGGAAAAGCTCCTGGAATTCCGCCTCAGCTCCCGACGTTTTCCGCGGGAACCGGGAGATTCCCGCTGGGAATTCGGTGGGAAAATTCCCAATTTTCCATTCAGAGCCAGGGAAGTGCAGGGGGAGAAATCCCGGATCCGACTGAGGAGGGAGGAGCCGCTTCCCGGCAGGACGAGCTCCGATGCTCCCGGAATTCCCGGAGCTCCGTGCGCGTCCACGTGGACGACGTCCTGAAGATCCTGAAGGAATTCCTGAGGAATTTCGACAGGCTCAGGTAGGAATTCCTCATTCCCAAGGGTTTGTTCTCCATTCCCAAGGGTTTGTTCTCCATTCCCAAGGGTTTGTTCTCCATTCCCAAGGATTTGTTCTCCATTCCCAAGGATTTGTTCTCCATTCCCAAGGGTTTGTTCTCCATCCCAAGGGTTTGTTCCCAGGGATTTGTTCTCCATTCCCAAGGGTTTGTTCTCCATTCCCAAGGGTTTGTTCTCCATCCCAAGGGATTTGTTCTCCATTCCCAAGGGTTTGTTCTCCATTCCCAAGGGTTTGTTCTCCATCCCAAGGGTTTGTTCCCTGGGATTTGTTCTCCATTCCCAAGGGTTTGTTCTCCATTCCCAAGGGTTTGTTCTCCATCCCAAGGGTTTGTTCCCTGGGATTTGTTCTCCATTCCCAAGGGTTTGTTCTCCATTCCCAAGGGTTTGTTCTCCATCCCAAGGGTTTGTTCCCTGGGATTTGTTCTCCATTCCCAAGGGTTTGTTCTCCATTCCCAAGGGTTTGTTCCCAGGGATTTGTTCTCCATCCCAAGGGTTTGTTCTCCATCCCAGGGGTTTCTTCTCCATTCCCAAGGGTTTCTTCTCCATTCCCAAGGGTTTGTTCTCCATCCCAAGGGATTTGTTCTCCATTCCAAGGGTTTGTTCCCAGGGATTTGTTCTCCATTCCCAAGGGTTTGTTCTCCATTCCCAAGGGTTTGTTCTCCATTCCCAAGGGTTTGTTCTCCATCCCAAGGGTTTGTTCCCAGGGATTTGTTCTCCATTCCCAAGGGTTTGTTCTCCATTCCCAAGGGTTTGTTCTCCATCCCAAGGGATTTGTTCTCCATTCCAAGGGTTTGTTCTCCATCCCAGGGATTTGTTCTCCATCCCAAGGGTTTGTTCCCTGGGATTTGTTCTCCATTCCCAAGGATTTGTTCTCCATCCCAGGGATTTGTTCTCCATCCCAAGGATTTATTCTCCATCCCAAGGGTTTGTTCCCTGGGATTTGTTCTCCATTCCCAAGGATTTATTCTCCATCCCAAGGGTTTCTTCTACATCTCAAGAATTTGTTCTTCATCCCAAACATTTTTCCTCCATCCCAAGCGTTTGTTCTCCATTCCCAAGGATTTGTTCTCCATCCCAGGGATTTGTTCTCCATCCCAAGGGTTTGTTCTCCATCCCAAGGGTTTGTTCTCTATCCCAAGGGCTTTTTCTCCATCCCAAGTCTTTGTTCCCAGGGATTTGTTTTCCATCCCAAGTGTTTGTTCCCAGGGATATGTTCTCCATTCCCAAGGGTTTGTTCCCAAGGTTTATTCTCCATCCCAAGATTTTGTTCTCCGTTCCCAAGGGTTTGTTCCCAGGGATTTGTTCTCCATTCCCAAGGGTTTTTCCTCCATCCCAAACATTTTTCCTCCATCCCAAACATTCTTCCTGCATCCCAAGACTTCTCCATCCCCAAGTGTTTGTTCCCAGGAATCTTTTCTCCATCCCAGGAATTTGTTCTCCATCCCAAACGATTTTTCCTTCATCCCAAGAGTTCTCCATCCCCAAACCTTCCTTCCCCAGATTTTTTTGTCCTCCATTCCCAAACCTTTGTCTCCAAGGATTTCTCCCCCCATCCCAAACATTTTACATCCCCCCCCCCCCCAGGGACGCCGAGGCCGCGGCCGCCCGGGAAGCCCTGGATATCCGGGATTCCTCCGGAGACGCGGAATACTGGGAAGCCCTGGCCCACGTCATCCCGGAGCCCAGGCTGAAACTTTGGGATGCTCTGGATGCGGCGCTTCTGGAATACCAGTGAGCTCCGAGCGGGATGGGGCGGGACGGGGAACATTCCGGAGGGGCGTTCCCGACATTCCCGGTGTCTTTTCCCAGCCGCGTCCTGAGCCGGAGATCCGAGCTCCTCTCCCAGGCCGCCCTCCTGCAGCAGCAGAACTCGGAGCTGGGAATGCTCCTGGAGGAATATCTGCGTTCCAAAGGCAGCGGCTGAGCCGGGAATTCCGGCCCCTTCCCCGGGGCCGCGTCCCGCGGAAACGGGTCCAAACGTGTCCCGAGGAATCGCCGGGAATGGGCGGGGACGGGAGGGGATTTGATGGGACTGGGGCTGGAGCTGGAGCTGGACCTGGATTTGGATTTGGATTTGGATTTGGATCTGGATCTGGATCTAAACCTGGATCTGGATCTGGATTTGGATGTGGATCTGGACCCAGATCTGGATCTGGATTGGGACCTGGATCTGGATCTGGATGTCTGGATTTGAATCTGGATTTGGATTTGAATCTGAATGTCTGGATTTGAATCTGGATCTGGATCTGGACTTGGATCTGGACTTGGATCTGGATCTGGGCCTGGAACTGGATTTGTATTTGGATCTGGATCTGGACTTCGACTTGGATCTGGACCTGGATTTGGATTTGGATCTGGATCTGGACTTGGATCTGGACTTGGATCTGGATTTGGATCTGGACCTGGATCTAGATCTGGATCTGGATCTAAACTTGGATCTGGATGTGGATTTGGACCCAGATCTGGATCTGAATTGGGATCTGGACCTGGATCTGGATTGGGACCTGGATCTGGATCTGGATTTCAAACTGGATCTGGATGTGGATTTGAATCTGGATGTGGATTATTTGGATCTGGATCTGGGCTTGGATCTACGTCTGGATCTGGATCTAAACCTGGACCTGGATTTGTATTTGGATCTGGATCTGGACTTGGACTTGGATCTGGATTTGGATCTGGACCCGGATCTAGATCTGGATCTGGATCTAAACCTGGACCTGGATTTGGATTTGGACCCAGATCTGGATTTCAAACTGGATCTGGATCTGGATTTGAATCTGGATGTGGATTTGGATTTGAATCTGGATGTGGATTTGGATCTGCATCTGCATCTGGGTTTGGATCTGAATCTGGATTTGGATTTGGATCTGGATCTGGACTTGGATCTGGACCTGGATTTGGATCTGGACCTGGATCTAGATCTGGATCTAAACCTGGATCTGGATGTGGATTTGGACCCAGATCTGGATCTGGACTTGGATCTGGGTTTGGATCTGAATCTGGACCTGGACCTGGATCTGGATCTGGACCTGGATCTGGATTTGTATTTGGATCTGGATCTGGACTTGGACTTGGATCTGGATCTGGACCTGGACCTGGATTTGGATTTAGATCTAAACCTGGATCTGGGTCTGCGTTTGGATTTGGATTTGGATCTGGACCTGGATCTGGGTTTGGATCTGAATCTGGGTCTGGGTCTGGGTCTGGGTCTGGATCTGGACCTGGATCGGGATTGGGATCTGGATCTGGACCTGAATCTGGGTCTGGACCTGGATTTTGATCTGGATCTGGACCTGGGTCTGGATCTGGATCTAGACCTGGACATGGACCTGGATCTGGACCTGGATCTGGATCTGAGCCAGGGATTCCCAGCTCAGGGATCAGTAAAACCCTTCCCAATAAAACCCTTCCCCATTCCCACCTTTTATATCCCCACATTCCATAAAAATCCCTCTGACTGGATTCTGAGTGTCCTTTATCCGGGAATCCTGGAATGGTTTGGGTGGGAAGGGGCCTTAAATCCCATCCCATTCCATGTCCAGGGACACCTCCCGCTATCCCAGGTGGCTCCAGCTTTTCCTTGGACACTCCCAGGGATCCAGGGGCAGCCACAGCTTCTCTGGGAATTCCAGCCCAGCCCCTCCCCACCCTCCCAGCCAGGAATCCCTTCCCAATCTCTCCCCCCCAAATCTCCCCTTTCCCACTGGGATCCATTCCCTGGCTCCTGGCATTCCAGGCCCTGATCCCAAATCCCTCTCCCGCTCTCCTGGAGCCCCTTCAGGCTCTGGAATGTTCTCCAAGCTCTCCCAGGATCCTTCCCTTCTCCAGCCTGGCCATTCCCAGCTCTCCCAGCCTGGAGCCAGAGCTGCCATTGGATCCATCCCCAGCCCAACTCCTCCCTGGGAAGGAGTTCAGGGAACAAGGGGCTTCCCTGGGAATCTCGGGGCTCAGGGCAGGGTCTCCCTTCCCCTTTCCCGCCTTTTCCAGCCCCACATTCCAGAAAAATCCCTCTGAATGGACTCTGAGTGTCCTGTATCCCAGAATCCCAGATTGCTTTGGGTGGGAAGGGATTTTAAGGCTCATCCCATTCCATGTTCAGGGACACCTCCCGCTATCCCAGGGAATCCAACCTTTCCTTGGATACTCCCAGGGATCCAGGGGCAGCCACAGCTTCTCTGGGAATTCCAGCCCAGCCCCTCCCCACCCTCCCAGCCGGGAATTCCTTCCCGATAATCCCACCTCTCCCTGCCAAGCCCCGTGGGTTGAGGGGCACCAAGTGTCACCCCCTGTCCCTGGGTCCCCCCAACCCCCTGGAGCGATCCAGGCCTGGAGCTGGGATACTGGGAACAATTCCCGCATGGAAAGGGCTGTCAGGCCCTGGAATGAACTTCCCAGGGCAGGGCTGGAGTCGCCATTCCCGGAGGGATTTCCGATCCCTGTGGATGTGGCCCTTGGGGACACGGATCCATGCTGGCCTTGGAGGTGCTGGGAATGGTTGGATTCCGTGATCTCCAAGGGATTTTCCAACCTGAACCATCCCTAAGGATTCTGTGCCATCCTATGGGAGTGTCCCGGCTCCCCCCAATTCCCTGGAAGTTCCAGGAGGTCCCCAATTCCCAGGGAACCATGGAGAGGAGGAGAGGGAACAACCTCCAATATTCCTCCAGGCTCAGCTGGGATATCGGGAACAATTCCCGCATGGAAAGGGCTGTCAGGCCCTGGAAGTGCTGGAATCCCCATTCCCGGCGGGATTTCCGATCCCTGTGGATGTCACACTTGGGGACACGGATCCGTGCTGGCCTTGGAAGTGCTGGGAATGTTTGGACTCCGCGATCCCAGAGGGATTTTCCAAGCCCTAAACCAACCCCGTAATTCCATGATTTCACTCCCCGCTTTTCCCTTCGCTTCCCCGACCCCTTTCCTCCCTCCGCCTCTTCCCAAATCCCACCCCAAATTCCCTTTCCCTCTCGGATCCTGGTGCTGCCGTGCTCTGTCCCTCGATCCCACCTTTCCCAGAGCAGTTCCAGGTGTGGAATTCTCTCCGGAGGGAGGGTTGGAATCCCATCCCTGCCTCCCTCAGCTCCTTCCCAGCCCCTTTTATCTTTAACCTTGGAGACTCCCGGCCTGTGGAAAACACGGATCCGGCCTTTTCTCATCCCAGGGAACACAAACACCCCTTGTTTTCCCTTGGAAAACGTTTGGATCTCTCCTGGTTCCCAGGGACGGAGGGATTGGAGCAGCTTTGGCTGCGCCCCTGGAGATCCGTGGGATCCACGGGGCTGGAATGGGAATAAAGTGGGAATAAAATGGGAATAAAGTGGGAATAAAATGGGAATAAAGTGGGAATAAAATGGGAGTAACATGGGAATAAAATGGGAAGGATGGAGAGGGTGGGAAGCAGGGGAAGGGGGCTGGGGGGGTGGGAAAAGCAGGGATGGGTGGGATTGCAGGAAAAGCAGGGATGGACAGGAAAAGCAGGAATGGGCAGGAAAGGCAGGAATGGGCACCATGCCAGGAAAAGCAGGGATGGGCAGGAAAAGCAGGAATGGCCAGGAGAAGAAGGAATGGATACAATGCCAGGAAAAGCAGGGATGGTCAGGAAAAGCAGGGATGGGCACCATGCCAGGAAAAGTAGGAATGGGCAGGATGCCAGGAAAAGCAGGAATGGGCAGGAAAAGCAGGGATGGGAAGGAAAAGCAGGGATGGGAAGGAAAAGCAGGGATGGGAAGGAAAAGCAGGGATGAGCAGGATGGCAGGAAAAGCAGGAATGGGCATGATGGCAGGAGAAGAAGGAATGGATACAATGCCAGGAAAAGCAGGGATGGGCATGATGGCAGGGAAAGCAGGAATGGACACAGTGTCAGGAAAAGTAGGAATGGGCACGATGGCAGGAAAAGCAGGAATGGGCAGGATACCAGGAGGAGGGATGGGCACAATGCCAGGAAAAGCAGGGATGGGCAGGAAAAGCAGGAATGGGCAGGAAAAGCAGGGATGGCTACAATGGGCAGGAAAAGCAGGAATGGGCAGGATGGCAGGAAAAGCAGGAATGGGCAGGAAAAGCAGGGATGGGAAGGAAAAGCAGGGATGGGCACGATGGCAGGAGAAGAAGGAATGGATACAATGCCAGGAGAAGCAGGGATGGGAATGACGGCAGGGAAAAGCAGGAATGGGAAGGAAAAGCAGGGATGGGCACGATGGCAGGAAAAGCAGGAATGGGCAGGAAAAGCAGGGATGGGCAGGAAAAGCAGGGATGGGCAGGAAAAGCAGGGATGGGCAGGATGGCAGGAGGGAGCACAGCTCGGGACCACCGAGACTCCCAGTCCTGAAGATTATTGGGAACCGCATTCCCAAGGAAGGGACCGAGCCGCTTCCAGAGGGATGGGAGCAGCGGGAGGAGGGAGGGGGGGTCAGGAGAGCCCGAAATCCCGCCCCGGGAGGGGCCGTGCCCGGGGCAGGACCCGCCCCGTCCGTCTCATCCCGGCCCCGCCCGCGCCGGGAGCGGCGGGAAAGGCTGGAATTCTGAGGGAGCGGCGGGAAAGGCTGGAATTCTGAGGGAGCGGCGGGAAAGGCTGGAATTCTGAGGGAGCGGCGGGAGAGGTTGGAATATTGCGGGAGAGGCTGGAATGTGGCAGGAGCCCGAGCGCAGCCCCCCCCACTGCCCCCTGAGGCGCCGCTGCTGCTGCAGGAGCTGCCGAGACCCCCCCACCAGGTGAGACCCCCCTGTCTGACCCCCCTCACCAGGTGAGACCCCCCTGTCTGACCCCCCCCACCAGGTGAGACCCCCATTCCCGACCCCTCCCACCAGGTGAGACCCCAATTCCCAACCCCTCCCACCAGGTGAGACCCCCCTGTCTGAGCCCCCTCACCAGGTGAGACCCCCCTGTCTGACCCCCCCCACCAGGTGAGACCCCCATTCCCAACCCCCCCCACCAGGTGAGACCCCCCTGTCTGACCCCCCCCACCAGGTGAGACCCCCCTGTCTGACCCCCCCCAACAGGTGAGACCCCCATTCCCGACCCCTCCCCATCAGGTGAGACCCCTGAACTCCCCCACCAGGTGAGACCCCCATTCCCAACCCCCCCCACCAGGTGAGACCCCCCTGTCTGACCCCCCCCAACAGGTGAGACCCCCATTCCCGACCCCTCCCACCAGGTGAGACCCCCATTCCCAACCCCTCCCACCAGGTGAGACCCCCCTGTCTGACCCCCCCCACCAGGTGAGACCCCCCTGTCTGACCCCCCCCACCAGGTGAGACCCCCCTGTCTGACCCCCCCCACCAGGTGAGACCCCCGAACCCCCCCACCAGGTGAGACCCCCCTGTCTGAGCCCCCCCACCAGGTGAGACCCCCCTGTCTGACCCCCCCCACCAGGTGAGACCCCCCTGTCTGACCCCCCCCACCAGGTGAGACCCCCCTGTCTGACCCCCCCCACCAGGTGAGACCCCCATTCCCGACCCCTCCCCATCAGGTGAGACCCCTGAACTCCCCCACCAGGTGAGACCCCCATTCCCGACCCCCCCCCCACCACCAGGTGAGACCCCCATTCCCGACCCCCCCCCCACCAGGTGAGACCCCCATTCCCGATCCCCCTCCCCCGGGATCCGAGAGCGCGGCCCGGAGCGGGAATGGGAACGGGAAGAGACGGGAATGGGAACGGGAAGGGCGGCTGCCACGTGGGAGCCGAGTGGGAGCTGGGAATGGGGGGGACTGGGAATGGGGAGCACCGGGAATGGGGGAGCGGGAATGGGGAGCGGGCACCGGGAATGGGGGGGAGCGGGAACTGGTAGTGGGGGGGACTGGGAATGGGAGAGCGGGAATGGGGAGCGGGCACTGGGAATGGGGGGGGAGCGGGAATGGGGAGCACCGGGAGTGGGGGAACGAGCACCGGGAATGGGGGGGGGAGCGGGAATGGGGAGCGGGAACTGGGAATGGGGGGGAGCGGGAACTGGGAATGGGGGGGAGCGGGAACTGGGAATGGGGGGGAGCGGGAATGGGGAGCGGGAACTGGGAATGGAGGGGAGCGGGAATGGGGAGCGGGAACTGGGAATGGGGGGCGCCGGGAATGGGGGAACGGGCACCGGGAATGGGGGAGCGGGAACTGGGAATGGAGAGCGGGCACCGGGAATGGGGGGGAGCGGGAATGGGGGGCAGCGGGATAGGAGAGTGGGCACCGGGAATGAAGGAACGGGGAGGGGGAATGGGGGAGCGGGAACCGGGAGTGGGGGGGAGCGGGATAGGGGAGAGGGAACTGGGAGTGGGGGGGAACCGGGAATGGGGGGCAGCGGGAATGGGGAGCGGGCACCGGGAGTGGGGGGGAACCGGGAATGGGGGGCAGCGGGAATGGGGAGCGGGAAGTGGGAATGGAGGGGAACGGGATAGGGGAGTGGGCACCCGGAGTGGGGGGAACTGGGAATGGGGGAGCGGACACCGGGATGGGGAGAGCGGGCACCGGGAGTGGAGGGGACTGGGAATGGGGGAGCAGGAACCGGAGCGGCCCCGGGGGTGGGGGGACAGCGGCTGCCCCGGGAGGAGGGGGCTGGGACCGGGCACAGGGGGTGCCCGGGGGGGTCTGGGACCCGGGTTTTGGGGTCCGGGACCGGTCAGTGGGAGAGATCCCGGGACAGGGGGGTCCGGGACTGGGCATCGGGGGTGCCCGGGGGAGGTCTGGGACCCGGGTTTGGGGGTCCGGGACTGGTCAGTGGGTCAGATCCCCGGACAGGGGGTCCGGGACCAGGCACTGGGGCTTCCTGGGGGGGTCCGGACACACGGGGTGAGTGTCCAGTCCAGCGCCCGGCTTTGGGGGTCCGGGACCGACCACCGGGGGTACCCAGGAGGGTCCGGACACTCGGGGTGAGTGTCCAGGTCCGGTGCCCGGGTTTGGGGGTCCAGGGGGTGTCCGGACATGGGGAGTGAGTGTCCAGTCCAGCCCCCGGGTTTGGGGGTCCGGGACCGACCACCGGGGGAGATGCTCGGACAAGGGGTCCGGGACCAGGCACTGGGGCTGCCCGGGGGTGTCCAGACACGCGGGGTGAGTGTCCATGTCCGGCCCCCGGCTTTGGGGGTCCGGGACCGACCACCGGGGGTACCCAGGACGGTCCGGACACGCGGGGTGAGTGTCCAGGTCCGGCCCCCGGCTTTGGGGGTCCGGGACCGACCACCGGGGGTACCCAGGACGGTCCGGACACGCACGGTGAGTGTCCAGGTCCGGTGCCCGACTTTGGGGGTCCGGAACCGACCACCGGGGCTGTCCAGGGGGATCTGGACACTCGGGGTGAGTGTCCAGTCCAGCCCCCGGCATTGGGGGTCCGGGACCGAGCACCGGGGGTACCCAGGAGGGTCCGGACACTCGGGGTGAGCGTCCAGGTCCGATACCCGACTTTAGGGGTCGAGGCCGGGGGGAGGATGTTCCCGTTGGCTTTTCCGCCTTCCCCTCCCGGATCCCGACCCCCCCCCGGGCTGGCGTTACCGGGGCGGTGCCCCCGCGGCGGGCGGGACCTCGGGGCTGAGTCAGCGGGCAGCGAAGCAGCTCCGCTTGCATCAGAAAAACCCGGACCGGCACCCGAGAGAGAGAAGCTGCTGGTCCCGCAAACCCAACCCCACCCCGCCAGCTCATCCCTCCCTCCCTCCTTCCCTTCTCTCCCCCCTCGCAGCTCCATGGAGGAAACGCGGGGCGACCCCCGCCCCTCCCGCGGCCCCTCGGGGGTTTCCTCGGCCGCGGTGGGCACGCTGAAGGAGGAGCTGCTGTGCCCCATCTGCTACGAGCCCTTCCGCGAGGCCGTGACCCTCGGCTGCGGCCACAACTTCTGCCGGGGCTGCGTCCGGCGCTCGTGGGAGCAGCGGCTCCGCTCCTGCCCCGTCTGCAAGGAAACCTCGGCCCGCGACGAGCTGCGCGTCAACCACACCCTCAACAACCTGGTGGAGATGATCCTCAAGGAGGAGGAGGAGGAGGAAGAGGAGGAGGAGGAGGAGGGCGGGAGGAAGGGGAGGAAAGGGAGGAGGGCAGCGCTGTGCCCGCTGCACGGCGAGGAGGCGAAGTTCTTCTGCCTGGAGGACAAGGAGCTGGCGTGCGGCTCCTGCCGCAGCTCCGCGGGCCACGAGGGCCACAAGGTGCGGCCCGTGCGGGAGGCGGCGGCCGATTTCAGGGTGAGGAGAGCGCCGGGGAATAAGCGGGAGACGGGGCGGGCCGGGTGGTTGGGAGCCGGCGGCGCCCCGAGATTTGGGGGGTTTGGGATTTTGGGGATTGCCCAATTGGCCTGGAGGAGGAGGGAGAAGGGATGTGGGATGTGGGATGCGGGGCGGGACGAGCTCCGTGGGGAGGAGGAGCGGGATTTCAGGGTGAGGAGAGCGCCGGGAAAAGCGGGAGACGGGGCGGGCCGGGTGGTTGGGAGCCGGCATCCCGATGGTTGGGATCCGGTGCCCCGATTTTTGGGATCCGGCGGCCCCGATGGTTGGGATCCGGCGGCCCGGATGGTTGGGATCCGGTTCTCCCGATGGTTGGGATCCGGCGACCCCAATGGTTGGGATCCGGTGTCCCGATTTTTGGGATCCGGCGGCCCGGATGGTTGGGATCCGGCGGCCCCGATGGTTGGGATCCGGTTCCGCGCCGGTTTTCCCGGCGGCGCCCGAGATTTGGGGGTTTGGGATTTTGGGGATTGCCCAATTGGCCCGGAGGAGGAGGGAGAAGGGATGTGGGATGGGGGGCGGGATTTGGGATTTTGGGGATTGCCCAATTGGCCGGAGGAGGAGGGAGGAGGGATGTGGGATGTGGGGCGGGATTTGGGATTTTGGGGATTGCCCAATTGGCCCGGAGGAGGAGGGAGGAGGGATGTGGGATGTGGGGCGGGATTTGGGATTTTGGGGATTGCCCAATTGGCCCGGAGGAGGAGGGAGGAGGGATGTGGGATGGGGGGCGGGATTTGGGATTTTGGGGATTGCCCAATTGGCCCGGAGGAGGAGGGAGGAGGGATGTGGGATGGGGGGCGGGATTTGGGATTTTGGGGATTGCCCAATTGGCCGGAGGAGGAGGGAGGAGGGATGTGGGATGTGGGGCGGGATTTGGGATTTTGGGGATTGCCCAATTGGCCCGGAGGAGGAGGGAGGAGGGATGTGGGATGTGGGGCGGGATTTTGGGGATTGCCCAATTGGCCCGGAGGAGGAGGGAGGAGGGATGTGGGATGGGGGGCGGGATTTGGGATTTTGGGGATTGCCCAATTGGCCGGAGGAGGAGGGAGGAGGGATGTGGGATGTGGGGCGGGATTTGGGATTTTGGGGATTGCCCAATTGGCCCGGAGGAGGAGGGAGGAGGGATGTGGGATGTGGGGCGGGATTTGGGATTTTGGGGATTGCCCAATTGGCCCGGAGGAGGAGGGAGGAGGGATGTGGGATGTGGGGCGGGATTTGGGATTTTGGGGATTGCCCAATTGGCCCGGAGGAGGAGGGAGGAGGGATGTGGGATGGGGGGCGGGATTTGGGATTTTGGGGATTGCCCAATTGGCCCGGAGGAGGAGGGAGGAGGGATGTGGGATGGGGGGCGGGATTTGGGATTTTGGGGATTGCCCAATTGGCCGGAGGAGGAGGGAGGAGGGATGTGGGATGTGGGGCGGGATTTGGGATTTTGGGGATTGCCCAATTGGCCCGGAGGAGGAGGGAGGAGGGATGTGGGATGTGGGGCGGGATTTGGGATTTTGGGGATTGCCCAATTGGCCCGGAGGAGGAGGGAGGAGGGATGTGGGATGGGGGGCGGGATTTGGGATTTTGGGGATTGCCCAATTGGCCCGGAGGAGGAGGGATGTGGGATGTGGGGCGGGACGAGCTCCGTGGGGAGGAGGAGCCGGATTTCGGGGCGAGGAGAGCGCCGGGAAAAGCGGGAGATGGGGCGGACCGATTTTTGGGATCCGGCTTCCCGATGGTTGGGATCCGGTGTCCCGATGGTTGGGATCCGGTTCCGCGCCGGTTTTCCCGGCGGCTCCCGAGATTTGGGGGTTTGGGATTTTGGGGATTGCCCAATTGGCCCGGAGGAGGGAGGAGGGATGTGGGGAGGAGGAGCCAGACTGGGAATTGCGCCAGGACACGCGTTTTCCAGGCGGGAAAAGAGCCGTTGGCTGCCTGACTCAGCCCCCAGGGATGAGCCAGAATTCCAGAGGGAAAAGGGTGGATGGTGTGGAGACACATCCCGATGTTTGGAAGGGTGTGGCTTGTCCGGGTCCTGCCCTGGATTTGTGGGTTTGGGATGGAGCAGAGGGTGGATTCCCGGCGGGAATGTCCCCGCTGAGGCTCTCCCGGCCTTTAAATTCCCGGTGCCATCCCATTCCCAGGATTCCTGTGGGAAAGGGGGTGCTCCCAGAGCAGGGAGGAAGGACAGGGATCCGGGGTGGGATGCCAGGGAAAGGAAGGACATGGATCTGGGATGGGATGTCAGGGAAAGGAAGGACAGGGATCCGGGATGGGATGGCAGGGAAGGGAAGGACACGGATCCAGGAGGGCAATTCCCGCCTGGAAGTGGGATTGATCCCGACCCATCTGGGGCAGGAATGTCCTGGGTGGGGCATTGATCCCATCCTGGAGCCGGGAAAGGGATTCCAGAGGGAGGGAGGGAGGACACGGCTCCGGGATGGGATCCCAGGGAGTGTCCCAGCCTTGGAATTCCACACTCCTGGATCCCAAGGTGGATCCATCCGGCCACGCCGGTTCTCCTGGGACCGGGTTTGGGATTTTGGGAATTGCCCAGTTCCCTGGAGGAGGAGGGAGGAGGGATGTGGGGCGGGATGAGCTCCACGAGGAGGAGCCGGACTGGGAATCCCACCAGGAATTGCACTTTTCCCAGCGTTTTCCAGGCGGGAAAAGAGCCGTTGGCTGCCTGACTCAGCCCCCAGGGATGAGCCAGAATTCCAAAGCAGCGGGATAACCGGGATAAAACCGGGAGAACCACAGGGCTGGGCCGGCTGCCAGCGCTTCCCGGGAGCGGGATGGGGCTGGGATTTGGCGGGACATCCCTAAAAACAGGGAGGAGGATTCCCTACGGAGCAAATCTCCTCCTCCTCCCGCTCTGGGCTGTGTTTTCCCACCTTTTGGAAATCCCGGGAATCTGAGGGTGTCTCCTCCCCCCCCCCCCAGGCCAAGCTGCTGAACATGGAATCGTCCCTGCGGGAGAAAGCCAAGGATTTCGGGGTCGTGCGGCGCTCCTACAAATCCATCTCCAAGCACAACAAGGTGGGGGATCCCGCCGGGAATGGGGATGGATCCCGGCACAGCTGGGGCTGGAATGGCCTGGGTGGGGCATGGATCCCATCCTGGAGCCGGGAAAGGGATTCGGGAAGGAGGGAGGATCTGGATTCTGGAAGCGGGGAGGGAGGGAGGACACGGATCCGGGATGGGATGGGAAGGAAGGACACGGATCCGGGATGGGATGCCAGGGGGAGGAAGGACATGGATCCAGGAGGGCAATTCCCGCCTGGAAGTGGGATTGATCCCGACACAGCTGGGGCTGGAATGGCCTGGGTGGGACATTGATCCCATCCTGGAGCCGGGAAAGGGATTCCAGAGGGAGGGAGGGAGGACACGGATCCGGGATGGGATGGGAAGGAAGGACATGGATCCAGGATGGGATGGGATGGAAGGACATGGATCCAGGATGGGATGGGAAGGAAGGACATGGATCCAGGATGGGATGGGAAGGAAGGACATGGATCCAGGATGGGATGGGATGGGATGGGAGGACATGGATCCAGGATGGGATGGGATGGGAAGGAAGGACACGGATCCAGGATGGGATGGGATGGAAGGACACGGATCCGGGATGGGATGGGATGGGAGGACATGGATCCAGGATGGGATGGGATGGAAGGACATGGATCCAGGATGGGATGGGATGGAAGGACATGGATCCAGGATGGGATGGGGAGGAAGGACATGGATCCAGGATGGGATGGGAAGGAAGGACATGGATCCAGGATGGGATGGGAAGGAAGGACATGGATCCAGGATGGGATGGGATGGAAGGACACGGATCCAGGATGGGATGGGAAGGAAGGACATGGATCCAGGATGGGATGGGATGGAAGGACATGGATCCAGGATGGGATGGGATGGAAGGACATGGATCCAGGATGGGATGGGAAGGAAGGACATGGATCCAGGATGGGATGGGAAGGAAGGACATGGATCCAGGATGGGATGGGAGGAAGGACATGGATCCAGGATGGGATGGGATGGAAGGACATGGATCCAGGATGGGATGGGAGGAAGGACATGGATCCAGGATGGGATGGGATGGAAGGACATGGATCCAGGATGGGATGGGATGGAAGGACATGGATCCAGGATGGGATGGGATGGGATGGGAAGGAAGGACATGGATCCAGGATGGGATGGGAAGGAAGGACATGGATCCAGGATGAGATGCCATTGGCCCATTCCCTCCTGTCCCAGACGGAAGCGGAGCGGCTGGAGCGGCAGGTGAAGCGGGAATTCCGGAAGCTCCACGAGTTCCTGTGGAATGAGGAGAAGGCTCTGCTGGCCCAGCTGCAGGAGGAGATCCAGCAGAAGCAGGAGCTGATCCAGGAAAAGGTGGGACCAGCTCTGGAATTCGGGAAGGACATGGAGGGGCTGGAGCAGGGCCAGGGAAGGGACCGGAGCACAATTCCCGTGAGGAGAGGCTGAGGGAGCTGGGAAGGGGCTCATCCCGGAGAAAAGAGGGATCAGGAGGGAGCTTTTCCCGCCCCACAACTCCCTGGCAGGAGGGGGGAGCCGGGAGGGGTCCCCAATTCCCAGGGAACGAGGGACAGGAGGAGAGGGAACGGCCTCCAGCTGGGCCAGGGGAGGCTCAGGTGGGATATTGGGAAGGATGGGAATTCCCCCTCCTATCCCACATCCCAACTATTCCCCTTCCTATCCCACATCCCAATTTATTCCTCTTCCCAACCCACAGCCCAATTTATTCCCCTCCTAACCCACATCCTAATTGTTCCCCTTTCCAATCCACATCCCAACTGTTCTTCCTTCTATCCCACATCCCAGTTTATTCCCCTTCCCAGCCCACATTCCAGCTATTCCCCCTCCTCTCCCACATCCCAACTATTCCCTCTCCCATTGCACATCCCAGTTATTCCCCTCCTAACTCACATCCCAATTTATCCCCCCTTCCAATCCACCTCCCAGCTCTTCCTCCTCCTCTCCTACATCCCAACTGTTTCCCCTCCTCTCCCACATCCCAATTTATTCCTCTTCCCAACTCACATCCCAGTTATTCCCCTCCTCTCCCACATCCCAACTATTCCCCCTTCCCATCCCACATCCCAATTTATTCCTCTTCACAACCCACCTCCCAATTTATTCCCCTTCCAACCCACATCCCAAATTATTCCCCCTCCTCTCCCACATCCCAATTATTCCCTCTCCTCTCCCACATCCCAACTCTTCCCCCTCCTCTCCCACATCCCAATTATTCCTCTTCCCAGCCCACATCCCAACTATTCCTCCTCCTTTCCAACATCCAAACTATTCCCAATCCTCTCCCACATCCCAGTTTATTCCTCTTCCCAACTCACATCCCAATTTTTCCCTCTCCTAACCCAACTATTCCTCCTTCTATCCCACATCCCAGTTTATTCCCCTTCCCAGCCCACATCCCAGCTATTCCTCCTCCTCTCCCACATCCCAATTATTCCCTCTCCTATCCCACATCCAAACTCTTCCCCCTCCTCTCCCACATCCCAATTATTCCCCCTCCTCTCCCACATCCCAATTATTCCCCCTCCTCTCCCACATCCCAATTATTCCTCTTCCCAACCCACATCCCAACTATTCCCCCTCCTTTCCAACATCCAAACTATTCCCAATCCTCTCCCACATCCCAGTTTATTCCTCTTCCCAACTCACATCCCAATTTTTCCCTCTCCTAACCCACATCCCAACTATTCCTCCTTCTGTCCCACATCCCAAATTATTCCCCTTCCCAACCCACATCCCCATTTTTCCCCCTCCTCTCCCACATCCCAGTTTATTCCCCTTCCCAACCCACATCCCAACTTATTCCCCCTCCTTTCCTGCCTCCCAATTTATTCTTCCCATGGATTGGGATCAGCCCTTGGCATGGGCTGCCCAGGGAGGGGGTGGAGTCACTTCCCTGGAGGTTTTTTAGGATGAGGTTGGATGTGGCATCAGTGCCACGGGCTGGGGTCGGATCCGGGCTCGGATCCGTGTTCCCGGAGCCCGTTTCCAACCCGGGAATCCCGGAATTCCGTGCAGGTGGAGCAGCTGGAGCGGGAGAACCAGGCCCTGCTGGGGGAGGCGCGGCAGCTCCAGGCGGATCTCAAGCAGGACGACCACACGTTCCTCATGGTAATTGGGACGGAATTCCCGGGAATCCCGGGAATCCCATCCTGCCCGTCCCGGACATGGAAACCCCGGGAAAGGCGGGATCTGCTTCCCAGGAGAGGCGGGATCTGATTCCCAGGAAAAGTGGGATCTGATTCCCGGGAAAGGCAGGATCTGATTCCCAGGAAAGGCGGGATCTGATTCCCGGGAGAGGCGGGATCTGATTCCCAGGAAAAGTGGGATCTGATTCCTGGGAAAGGCAGGATCTGATTCCCAGGAAAAGTGGAATCTGATTCCCGGGAAAGGCAGGATCTGATTCCCAGGAAAGGCGGGATCTGATTCCCGGGAGAGGTGGGATCTGATTCCCAGGAAAAGTGGGATCTGATTCCCGGGAAAGGCGGGATCTGATTCCCAGGAGAGGCGGGATCTGATTCCTAGGAAAGGCAGGATCTGATTCCCGGGAGAGGCGGGATGTGATTCCCAGAAAAAGTGGGATCTGATTCCCGGGAGAGGCGGGATCCGATTCCCAGGAAAAGCGGGATCTGATTCCCGGCATTTCCCCTTTTCTCTTCCAGAGCCACAAGAACCGGAAGCGCAGGTAGGGCCCGATCCCGCTGGGAATTCTGGGGGTGGAGCCTCTCCTGGGGGGGATTTTTGGGATGGTTGAGTCTCCTTGTGTCCCTTCCTGAGGATTTTTGGGATTCCTAAGCCGCTGTGTCCTTTCCCTGGGATTTTTTGGGATGACTGCGCTCCTCCTTGTCCCTTCCCTGGGGATTTTTGGGATGGCTGAGCTCCCATGGGGATTTTTGGTGTGGCTGAGCATCCATGGGGGATTTTTGGGATGGCTGAGCTCCCATGGGGATTTTTGGGATGGCTGAACCCCCTCTTGTCTCTTCCTGGGGATTTTTGGGACGACTGAGCTCCCATGGGGATTTTTGGGATGGCTGAACATCCATGGGGTTTTTTGGGATAGTTGAGCCCCCCTTGTCCCATCCCTGGGGATTTTTGGGATGGCTGAGCATCCATGGGTGTTTTTGGGATGACTGAGCATCCATGGGTGTTTTTGGGATGGCTGAGCCCCCCCTGTGTCCCTTCCTGGGGATTTTTGGGATGGCTGAGCATCCATGGGGGATTTTTGGGATGGCTGAGCATCCATGGGGGATTTTTGGGATGACTGAGCCCCCCTTGTGTCCCTTCCTGGGGATTTTTGGGATGGCTGAGCCCTTGTGTCCTTTCCCTGGGGATTTTTGAGATGGCTGAGCATCCATGGGGGATTTTTGGGATGACTGAGCCCCCCTTGTGTCCCTTCCTGGGAATTTTTGGGATGGCTGAGCCCCCTTGTGTCCCATCCCTGGGGATTTTTGGGATGGCTGAGCTCTCTTGTCCCTTCTCTGGGTTTTTTTGGGATGGCTCAGCTTCCATAGGAGTCTTTGGGATGGCTGAGCCCCCTTGTGTCCCCTCCTGGGGATTTTTGGGAATGCTGGGAGCTCCATGCCGAGGTTTCCCCCCCCAGGATCGCGTGGACGGCGGAGGAGCCGGAGGCCATTCCCACGGGATTGCTCCTGGACGTTCCCAAGTATTTGGGGTCGCTGCAGTTCAACGTCTGGAAGAAGATGCTGGGAAGCGTCACCGCCGGTGAGGGAACGGGACACGGGGCTTCCCGGGGCTCTTCCCGAGGATATCCCGCATCCCAGCTCTTCCCAAGGCTCTTCCCGAGCCTCTCCCACATCCCAGCTCTTCCCAAGGCTCTTCCCAAGGCTTTCCTACATCCCAACTCTTCCCAAGACTTCCCAAGCCTCTCCTGCATCCCAGCTCTTCCCAAGACTTCCCAAGGCTCTCCCACATCCCAGCTCTTCCCAAGGCTCTTCCCAAGCCTCTCCCACATCCCGGCTCTTCCCAAGGCTCTTCCCGAGGATATCCCACATCTCAGCTCTTCCCAAGGCTCTTCCCAAAGCTCTCCCACATCCCGACTCTTCCCAAGGCTGTCCCAGATCCCAGCTCTTCCCAAGGCTCTTCCCAAGGCTATCCCAGATCCCAGCTCTTCCCAAGCCTCCCCCCCATCCCAACGACTCCCCCTTCTCTCCCACATCCCAACTATTCCCCTCCTCTCCCACATCCCAACTATTCCCCTTCCCATCCCACATCCCAACTATCCCTCCTTCTATCCCACATCCCAATTATTCCTCCTCCTATCCCACTTCCCAACTTATTCCCCATCCTAACCCATGTCCTGACTATTCTTCCTTGTATCCCACATCCCAACTATTCCCTCTGCTCTCCCCCATCCCAACTATTCCTCCTCCCAGCCCACATCCCAATTATTCCCCTTCAGAACCCACATCCCAACTATTCCCCTTCCCATCCCACATCCCAACTATTCCCTCTCCTATCCCACATCCCAACTATTCCCCCTCCTTTCCCAGATTCCAGTTATTCCCCTTCCCATCCCACATCCCAACTATTCCCTCTCCTATCCCACATCCCAACTATTCCCCTTCCCAACCCATGTCCCAGTTATTTCCCCTCCTATCCCGTGTCCAAACTTATTCCTCTTCCCAACCCACATCCCAGCTTATTCCTCCTCCCATCCCACATCCCAACTATTTCCCCTCCCATCCTAATTATTCCCCTTCCCATCCCACATCCCAGTTATTCCCTCTCCCAGCCCACATCCCAACTTATTCTCCTTCCCAACCCACATCCCAACTATTCCACCTCTTCTCCCACATCCCAACTATTCCACCTCTTCTCCCACATCCCAACTATTCCACCTCTTCTCCCACATCCCAACTTATTCCCTCTCCAAGCCCACATTCCAAAATATTCCTCCTCCTCTCCCACATCCCAACTATTCTTCCCATCCCAGTTATTCCCCTTCCCATCCCACATCCCAGTTATTTCCCCTTCCCATCCCACATCCCAACTATTCCCCCTTCCCAACCCACATCCCAGTTATTCCCCCTCCTCTCCCACATCCCAACTATTCCCTCTACTCTCCCCCATCCCAACTTATTTCCCATCCTAACCCATGTTCAAACTATTCCTCCTCCTCTCCCACATCCCAATATTCCCCTTCCCATCCCACATCCCAACTATTCCCCCTCTTATCCCACATCCCAACTATCCCTCCTTCTATCCCACATCCCAATTATTCCTCCTCCTATCCCACATCCCAACTATTCCCTCTGCTCTCCCACATCCCAACTATTCCTCCTCCTGTCCCACATCCCAACTATTCCCCCTTCCCATCCCACATCCCAACTATTCCCTCTCCCATCCCACATCCCAATTATTCCCCTTCCCATCCCACATCCCAACTATTCCCCCTCCTATCCCACATCCCAACTATTCCCCCTCCTATCCCACATCCCAATTATTCCCTCTCCTCTGCCACATCCCCACTATTCCCCCTCCTTCTATCCCACATCCCAACTATTCCCTCTCCCAACCCACATCCCAACTATCCCCCCTTCTCTCCCACATCCCAACTATTCCCTCTCCTCTACCACATGCCAACTATTCCCCTTCCCAACCCATGTCCCAGTTATTTCCCCTCCTATCCCGTGTCCAAACTTATTCCTCTTCCCAACCCACATCCCAACTTATTCCTCCTCCTATCCCACATCCCAACTATTCCTCTTCCCAACCCACATCCCAACTTATTCCTCCTCCTATCCCACATCCCAACTATTTCCCCTCCCATCCTAATTATTCCCCTTCCCATCCCACATCCCAGTTATTCCCTCTCCCAGCCCACATCCCAACTTATTCTCCTTCCCAACCCACATCCCAACTATTCCTCCTCCTCTCCCACATCCCAACTATTCCCCTTCCCAACCCACATCCCAACTATTCCCCCTCCTCTCCCACATCCCAACTATTCCTCCTCCTATCCCACATCCCAATTATTCCCCTTCCCATCCCACATCCCAACTTTTCCCCCTCCTGTCCCGTGTCCCAATTTATTCCTCTTCCCAACCCACATCCCAACTATTCCCTCTCCTATCCCACATCCCAACTCTTCCTCCTCCTATCCCACATCCCAACTATTCCCCTTCCCAACCCACATCCTGACTATTCCCCTTCCCATCCCACATCCCAACTATCCCCTCTTCTCTCCCCCATCCCAACTATTCCCCTTCCTATCCCATGTCCCAGCTTACTCCTCTTCCCAACCCACATCCCAACTATTCCTCCTCCCATCCCACATCCCAACTATTCCCTCTCCTATCCCACATCCCAGCTATTCCCCTTCCCATCCCACATCCCAACTATTCCCCCTCTTCTGCCACATCCCAACTATTCCCCCTCCTCTCCCCCATCCCAACTTATTCCCTCTCCTCTCCCCCATCCCAACTATTCCCTCTCCTCTCCCACATCCCAACTATTCCCCCTCCTCTCCCTCATCCCAACTATTCCCTCTCCTCTCCCCCATCCCAACTATTCCCCCTTCTCTCCCCCATCCCAACTATTCCCTCTCCTCTCCCCCATCCCAACTATTCCCTCTCCTCTCCCCCATCCCAACTATTCCCCTTCCCAACCCCCATCCCAACTATTCCCTCTCCTCTCCCCCATCCCAACTATTCCCTCTCCTCTCCCCCATCCCAACTTATTCCCTCTCCTCTCCCCCATCCCAACTATTCCCTCTCCTCTCCCCCATCCCAACTATTCCCTCTCCTATCCCACATCCCAACTATTCCCCCTTCTCTCCCCCATCCCAACTATTCCCCTTCCCAACCCACATCCCAACTATTCCCTCTCCTCTCCCCCATCCCAACTATTCCCCCTCCTCTCCCCCATCCCAACTATTCCCTCTCCTCTCCCCCATCCCAACTATTCCCTCTCCTCTCCCCCATCCCAACTATTCCCCCTTCTCTCCCCCATCCCAACTATTCCCCTTCCCAACCCCCATCCCAACTATTCCCTCTCCTCTCCCCCATCCCAACTATTCCCCCTCCTCTCCCCCATCCCAACTTATTCCCTCTCCTCTCCCCCATCCCAACTATTCCCTCTCCTCTCCCACATCCCAACTATTCCCCCTCCTCTCCCTCATCCCAACTATTCCCTCTCCTCTCCCCCCATCCCAACTATTCCCCCTTCTCTCCCCCATCCCAACTTATTCCCTCTCCTCTCCCCCATCCCAACTATTCCCCCTTCTCTCCCCCATCCCAACTTATTCCCTCTCCTCTCCCCCATCCCAACTATTCCCTCTCCTCTCCCCCATCCCAACTATTCCCTCTCCTCTCCCCCATCCCAACTATTCCCCCTTCTCTCCCCCATCCCAACTTATTCCCTCTCCTCTCCCCCATCCCAACTATTCCCTCTCCTCTCCCCCATCCCAACTATTCCCTCTCCTCTCCCCCATCCCAACTATTCCCTCTCCTCTCCCCCATCCCAACTTATTCCCTCTCCTCTCCCCCATCCCAACTATTCCCTCTCCTCTCCCCCATCCCAACTATTCCCTCTCCTCTCCCCCATCCCAACTTATTCCCTCTCCTCTCCCCCATCCCAACTATTCCCTCTCCTCTCCCCCATCCCAACTTATTCCCTCTCCTCTCCCCCATCCCAACTATTCCCTCTCCTCTCCCCCATCCCAACTTATTCCCTCTCCTCTCCCCCATCCCAACTATTCCTCCTCCTCTCCCCCATCCCAACTATTCCCTCTCCTCTCCCCCATCCCAACTATTCCCTCTCCTCTCCCCCATCCCAACTATTCCCTCTCCTCTCCCCCATCCCAACTTATTCCCTCTCCTCTCCCCCATCCCAACTATTCCCTCTCCTCTCCCCCATCCCAACTTATTCCCCCTCCTCTCCCTCATCCCAACTATTCCCTCTCCTCTCCCCCATCCCAACTATTTCCCTCTGCTCCCCCCCGTCCCCATCCCACCCTCATTCCCGGTTTTCTCTCTCCCCCCCCATCCCAGTCCCGTTCTCCTTCGACCCCGGCTCCGCCGCCGGCTGGCTCAGCGTCTCCGACGACCTCTCCAGCGTCTCCAACCGCGGCTTCCAGCTCTCCGTGGAAAACCCGGAGCGCTTCACCTCCGCCCCCTGCATCCTGGGATCCCGCGGCTTCTCCAGCGGCTTCCACGCCTGGGAGGTGGATCTGGGAGGCCTCGACAACTGGAGGGTCGGAGTGGCCCGGCCCCGGGAAGGGACCCGCTGGAGCTTCCACCACGATTCCCGCTCCGGCTTCTGGTTCCTGTACCGGCTTCCCGGGAAGGACGAGTGCCGCGCCTCCAACGCCGCCCGCTCGGAAGCGGGAGCGCCGGGAACGGCCGTCCGGAGGCTGCGGGTGGAGCTGGACTGCGACGAGGGCGAGTTGTCCTTCTACGGCGCCGACCCGCGGCGCCACATCTACACCTTCCACGAGAAGTTCGGAGGCGCCGTGTTCCCCTATTTCTACGTGGGCGGGGACGGAGGGTCCCGGGGGGATTCCCAGGCGGAGGCGCTGCGGATCTGCCCGCTCCGGGTGCGCATCCACGAGGATATTCCCGACTGAGGATATTCCCGATTGAGGATATTCCCAATTAAGGGTCCAGGGGTGTCTCCCACTGCAGTATCCCGGGGTACGGGTGTCTCCCACGGGAATATCCCATGGGAGAGACCCCTGAGGAGATCCCAGTCTAGGGAGGAGAATCCCAGTCCTGGGGTCAGTCCCATGGGAATATCCCAGCCCTGGGGTGTCTCCCATGGGAATATCCCACTCCAGGGGTCTCTCCCATGGGAATATCCCAGTCCAGGGGTGTCTCCCATGGGAATATCCCATGGGAGACACCCCTGAGGAGATCCCGGTCTAGGGAGGAGAATCCCAGTCCAGGGGTGTCTCCCATGGGAATATCCCAGCCCAGGGGTGTCTCCCATTGGAGTATCCCGGGATAGGGGTGTCTCCCATGGGAATATCCCAGCCCAGGGGTGTCTCTCATTGGAGTATCCCGGGATACGGGTTTCTCCCATGGGGATATCCCAGGATAGGGGTCTCTCCATGGGAATATCCCAGCCCAGGAGTCTCTCCCATGGGAATATCCCAGTCCAGGGGTGTCTCCCATGGGAATATCCCAGTCCTGGGGTGTCTCCCATGGGAATATCCTGGGATAGGGGTGTCTCCCGTGGGAATATCCCAGCCCAGGGGTGTCTCCCATGGGAATATCCCAGTCCTGGGGTGTCTCCCATGGGGATATCCTGGGATAGGGGTGTCTCCCGTGGGAATATCCCAGCCCAGGGGTGTCTCCCATGGGAATATCCCATGGGAGAGACCCCTGAGGAGATCCTGGTCCAGGGGTGTCTCCCATTGGAATATCCCAGCCCAGGGGTCTCTCCATGGGAATATCCCAGGCTAGGGGTGTCTCCCAGGGGGATATCCTGGTCTAGGGGTGTCTCCCATGGGAATATCCCTGTCCAGGGGTGTCTCCCATGGACATATCCCAGTCCAGGGGTCTCTCCCATGGGAATATCCCATGGGAGACACCCCTGAGGAGATCCCAGTCTAGGGAGGAGATCCTGGTCCTGGGGTGTCTTCCATGGGAATATCCCAGTCCAGGGGTGTCTCCCATGAGGATATCCCGGGATAGAGGTGTTCCTATGAGAATATCCCATGGGAGAGACCCCTGAGGAAATCCTGGTCTAGGGAGGAGATCTCAGTCCTGGGGTCTGTCCCATGGGAATATCCCAGTCCAGGGGTGTCTCCAGTGGGAATAGCTCAGTCCAGGGGTCTCTCCCATGGGAATATCCCAGCCCAGGGTTGTCTCCTGTGGGGATATCCCAGCCCAGGGATGTCTCCCATGGGATATCCCAGGATAGGGGTGTCTCCTGTGGGAATATCCCGGGATAGGGGTGTCTCCCAGGGGGATATCCTGGGATAGGGGTGTCTCCCGTGGGGATATCCTGGGATAGGGGTGTCTCCCGTGGGGATATCCCAGGATAGGGGTGTCTCCTGTGGGAATATTCTGGGATAGGAGTGTCTCCCAGGGGGATATCCTGGGATAGGGGTGTCTCCCGTGGGGATATCCTGGGATAGGGGTGTCTCCCGTTGTAATATCCCAGTCCAGGGGTGTCTCCCATTGGAGTATCCCGGGATACGGGTGTCTCCCATAGGGATATCCTGGGATAGGGGTGTCTCCTGTGGGAATATCCTGGGATAGGGGTGTCTCCTGTGGGGGTATCCCGGGATAAAGGTGTTCCCATGGGGATATCCCCCTGGGAGAGACCCCTGAGGAGATCCTGGTCCAGGGTGGATATCCCAGCCCAGGGGTGTCTCCCATGGGAATATCCCAGGCTAGGGGTGTTTCCCAGGGGGATGTCCTGGGATAGGGGTGTCTTCTGTGGGAATATCCTGGGATAGGGGTGTCTTCTGTGGGAATGTCCCGGGATAGGGGTGTCTCCCGTGGGGATATCCCGGGATAGGGGTGTCTCCTGTGGGAATATCCTGGGATAGGGGTGTCTCCCAGGGGGATATCCTGGGATACGGGTGTCTCTCGTGGGGATATCCTGGGATAGGGGTGTCTCCCGTGGGGATATCCCGGGATACGGGTGTCTCCCATGGGAATATCCCAGTCCAGGGGTGTCTCCCATTGGAGTATCCCGGGATACGAGTGTCTCCCATAGGGATATCCTGGGATAGGGGTGTCTCCTGTGGGAATATCCTGGGATAGGGGTGTCTCCCGTGGGGGTATCCCGGGATAGGGGTGTTCCCGTGGGAGAGTCCCCTGAGGAGATCCCAGTCTAGGGAGGAGAATCCCAGTCCTGGGGTCCGTCCCATGGGAATATCCCAGTCCAGGGGTGTCTCCCGTGGGAATATCCTGGGATAGGGGTGTTCCATGCGAGTATTCCATGGGAGAGACCCCTGAGGAGATCCTGGTCCAGGGGTGTCTCCCATTGGGAATATCCCAGCCCAGGGGTCTCTCCATGGGAATATCCCAGTCCAGGGGTGTCTCCCATGGGAATATCCCAGCCCAGGGGTGTCTCCCGGGGGGATATCCTGGGATAGGGGTGTCTCCCATGGGAATATCCCTGTCCAGGGGTCTTCTCTCCATGGGAATATCCCAGTCCAGGGGTGTCTCCCATTGGAATATCCCAGCCCAGGTCACTCTCCCATTGGAATATCCCAGTCCAGGGGTGTCTCCCATGGGAATATCCCACTCCAGGAGTGTCTCCCATTGGTATATCCCAGTCCAGGGGTCTCTCCCATTGGAATATCCCAATCCAGGAGTCTCTCCCATTGGAATATCCCACTCCAGGGGTCTCTCCCATTGGAATATCCCAATCCAGGAGTCTCTCCCATGGGAATATCCCACTCCAGGAGTGTCTCCCATTGGAATATCCCAGTCCAGGGGTCTCTCCCATGGGAATATCCCACTCCAGGGGTCTCTCCCATTGGGAATATCCCAGTCCAGGTCACTCTCCCATTGGAATATCCCAGTCCAGGGGTGTCTCCCATTGGAATATCCCAATCCAGGAGTCTCTCCCATTGGAATATCCCAGTCCAGGGGTGTCTCCCATTGGAATATCCCAATCCAGGAGTCTCTCCCATGGGAATATCCCAGTCCAGGGGTCTCTCCCATTGGAATATCCCAATCCAGGAGTCTCTCCCATTGGAATATCCCATCCAGGGGTCTCTCCCATTGGAATATCCCAGTCCAGGGGTCTCTCCCATGGGAATATCCCAGTCCAGGGGTCTCTCCCATTGGAATATCCCAGTCCAGGGGTCTCTCCCATTGGAATATCCCACTCCAGGGGTGTCTCCCATTGGAATATCCCAATCCAGGAGTCTCTCCCATTGGGAATATCCCAGCCCAGGGTTCCTTCCCCCATGGAATATCCCAACCCAGGGGTCTCTCCCATTGGGAATATCCCACTCCAGGGGTCTGTCCCATGGGAATATCCCACTCCAGAGGTCTCTCCCACCTCCTTCCATCCCAGCTGGGCTTTTCCAGGTGCTTTTCCAGCTTTTTTCCTCAGAGAGCAAAGAAAAAAATATAATCAGGGAAAAAAAAAAAAAGGATGTTTTTGGGTTTCGTTCCTTGGGTTTTTGTTTTTTTTTTTTAATCCTTAAATAAACATTTAATAAACATTTCATCAACTCTTCCCGACGTGATTCCCTTCCCAAATCCCGCTTTTCCCGGGATTCCCTTCCCAAATCCCGCCTTTCCCGCCCCGTCTCCCTCCTGGATCGGGGCTGGGAAGGCTCCAAACGGAAGGAATGTCGCTTCCAGGGGGAGGAAAACTGGGAATTAAACCAGGAATTAAACCATCCCCGGGCTTTTCCTGCAGCTTCCAGGGATCCCCGCTGCGGAAAACAGGGAACGGCGTTCCTTATCCCGGGATTCTGGAAGGAGAAAATCCCACATGGATTCCTGCCCTTTGCCAGCCCTTTCCTCCCCCTTTTCCCGCTCTTTTCCAGCCCTTTTCCCACTCTTTTCCTCCCCTTTTCCCGCTCTTTTCCAGCCCTTTTCCCACTCTTTTCCTCCCCTTTTCCTGCTCTTTTCCTCCCTTTTTCCTGCCCTTTTCCAGCCCTTTTCCCACTCTTTTCCTGCCCTTTTCCTGCCCTTTTCCTGCCCTTTTCCTGCTCTTTTCCTGCCCTTTTCCTGCCCTTTTCCTGCTCATTTCCTGCCCTTTTCCCACCCTTTTCCTTCCTGTTTCCTGCCTTTTTCCTGCCCTTCTCCCACCCTTTTCCCGTTTTTTTCCTGCCCTTTTCCTGCCCTTTTCCCACTCTTTTCCTCCCCTTTTCCTGCTCTTTTCCTCCCTTTTTCCCGCCCTTTTCCAGCCCTTTTCCCACTCTTTTCCTGCTCTTTTCCTGCCCTTTTCCTGCTCCTTTTCCTGCCCATTTCCTACCCTTTTCCCACCCTTTTCCTTCCCGTTTCCTGCCTTTTTCCTGCCCTTCTCCCACCCTTTTCCCGTTTTTTTCCTACCCTTTTCCTGCCCTTTTCCCACTCTTTTCCTTCCCTTTTCCTTCCCTTTTCCTGCCCTTTCTCTGCCCTTTTCCAGCACCTTTCCTGCCTTTTTCCTGCCAATTTCCTGCTCTTTTCCTTCCCTTTTCCTACTCTTTCCCTGTCCTTTTCCCGCTCTTTTCCCGCCCATTTCCTGCTCTTCTCCCGCTCTTTCCCCACCCTTTTCCTGCTCTTTTCCTACTCTTTTCCAGCCCTTTTCCTGCTCTTTTCCCACCCTTTTCCTTCCCTTTTTCTGCTCTTTTCCTTCCCTTTTCCTGCTCTTTTCCAGCCCTTCTCCTGCCCCATTCCTGCTTTATTCCTGCTCTTTTCCCACTCTTTTCCTGCCCTTTTCCCACCCTTTTCCTGCCCATTTTCTGCTCTTTTCCTGCCCTTTTCCCACTCTTTCCCTCCTCTTTTCCAGCCATTTTCCTGCCCTTTTCCTGTCCTTTTCCTACCCTTTTCCTGTCCTTTTCCTACCCTTTTTCTACCCTTTTCCTGCCCTTTTCCCGCTATTTTCCTGCTCTTTTCCAGAGCCGTGGGCAGGATGTTGCTGTTACCGAGTGGTTTCCATGGATTTTCCCCCCCTTTGCTCAGGATTCTCCTTGGGAACAGGAACCAGAGGATGGAAAAACCAGGGAGATCTTGGAATTGCATTGATCCTTCCCTGCATCCCAATTTTCCCTTCCCTTCATCCCATCCCACATTCCCTGCATCCCATCCCTCCTTCCCTGCATCCCATCCCACATTCCCTGCATCCCATCCCTCCTTCCCTTCATCCCATCCCACATTCCCTGCATCCCATCCCTCCTTCCCTACATCCCATCCCTCCTTCCCTGCATCCCAATTATCCCTTCCCTGCATTCCATCCCTCCTTCCCTGCATTCCATCCCTCCTCCCCTGCATCCCATCCCTCCTTCCCTTCATCCCATCCCACATTCCCTGCATCCCATCCCACATTCCCTGCATTCCATCCCTCCTTCCCTGCATTCCATCCCTCCTTCCCTGCATCCCATCCCACATTCCCTGCATCCCATCCCACATTCCCTGCATCCCATCCCTTCCTTCCCTGCATCCCATCCCTTTCTTTCCTCCATCCCATCCCTCATTCCCTTTATCCCATCCCACATTTCCTGCATCCCAATTATCCCTTCCCTGCATCCCATCCCACATTCCCTGCATCCCATCCAACATTCCCTGCATCTCAGTTATCTGTTCCCTGCATCCCATCCCACATTCCCTGCATCCCATCCCTCCTTCCCTACATCCCATCCCTCCTTCCCTACATCCCATCCCTCCTTCCCTGCATCCCATCCCACATTCCCTGCATCCCATCCCTTCCTTCCCTGCATCCCATCCCACATTCCCTGCATCCCATCCCTTCTTTCCCTGCATCCCATCCCACATTCCCTGCATCCCATCCCTTCCCTTCATCCCATCCCACATTCCCTGCATCCCATCCCTCCTTCCCTGCATCCCATCCCACATTCCCTGCATCCCATCCCTTCCTTCCCTGCATCCCATCCCACATTCCCTGCATCCCATCCCTTCTTTCTCTGCATCCCATCCCACATTCCCTGCATCCCATCCCTTCCCTTCATCCCATCCTACGTTCCCTGCATCCCATCCCACATTCCCTGCATCCCATCCCTCCTTCCCTCCATCCCATCGCCCCTTCCCTGCATCCCAATTTTCCCTTCCCTTCATCCCATCGCTCCCTCCCATCCAGAGACCCCCTGGAACTCCCAATCCCGGGATCCCCATCCGGGTTCCCCCATCCCGGTTCTCCCCCTTTTCCTGGGATTGGGACGGGATCGAAAAGGGGGCGGGGCTTCATTTCCTCCCCTGACCAAGCCGCCCGCTCCCATTGGCTGCCGCCGGCCGATGATGTCATTTCTGACCAATCCGCTCTCACCACCTCGCTTTTTCCCCGCCCCTCCTTTTCCACCCCCGGAGCATTCCCGGCGGGATTTGGGGGGATCCGGGACCCCCCCCGGGGGGAACTCCCTGGGAAGGGGGGAGATCAGAATTCCCTGGAAGGGGAGATGGGAATTCCCTGGGAAGGGGAGATGGGAATTCCCTGGGAAGGGGGAGATGAGAATTCCCTGGGAAGGGGAGATCAGAATTCCCTGGGAAGTAGGAGATCAGAATTCCCTGGGAAGGGGGGAGATCAGAATTCCCTGGGAAGGGGAGATGAGATTTCCCTGGAAAGGGGAGATGGGAATTCCCTGGGAAGGGGGAAATGGGAATTCCCTGGGAAGGGGAGATGAGAATTCCCTGGGAAGGGGAGATCAGAATTCCCTGGGAAGGGGAGATCAGAATTCCCTGGGAAGTGGAGATCAGAATTCCCTGTGCAGGGGAGATGGGAATTCCCTGAGAAGATGAGAATTTCCTGGGAAGGGAAGATGGGAATTCCCTGGGAACTGGAGCTCAGAATTCCCTGTGCAGGGGAGATGGGAATTCCCTGAGAAGATGAGAATTTCCTGGGAAGGGAAGATGAGAATTCCCTGGGAAGGGGAGATGAGAATTCCCTGGGAAGGGGGAGATGGGAATTCCCTGAGGAGATCAGAATTCCCTGGGAAGGGGAAATGAGAATTCCCTGGGAAGGGGAGATGAAAATTCTCTGGGACGAGGGAGATCAGAATTCCCTGTGAAGGGGAGATGGGAATTCCCTGGGAAGGGGAAGATGAGAATTCCTTGGGAAGGCAGAGATCAGAATTCCCTGGGAAGGGGAGATGGGAATTCCCTGAGGAGATCAGAATTCCCTGAGAAGGGGGAGATGAGAATTCCCTGGAAAGGTGAGAATTCCCTGGGAAGGGGGAGATGGGAATTCCCTGGGAAGGGGAGATGGGAATTCCCTGAGGAGATGAGAATTCCCTGGGAAGGGGAGATGAGAATTCCCTGGGAAGGGGGAGATCGGAATTCCCTGGGAAGGGAGAGATGAGAATTCCCTGGGAAGGGGAGATGAGAATTCCTCGGGAAGGGCACCAAGATCCTGGGAGAGGGGGTCATTCCCTGCGCCCGAATCCCGGGAATCTCAAAGGAGCCTTGGATCGGAGCCCTCCCAACCCCCTCCCGGTGCCACCCGGGGCCGGGCCGGGGCCACGCGGGGCCATCAAAGGCCCTTTGTCCCCCTGTCCTTTTGTCCCACTGTCCCTCTGTCCCTTTGTCCCCCTGTCCCTCTGTCCCGCTGTCCCGGTGTCCGGGATCCCATCCCTGGGCAGCCCCTCGCACATTCCATGGGCGTCCCACCTCTTTCCCGGGATCTGCCCGGTCAGGGGGGCTCGGTTTTAAGGCTCATCCCATTCCATGGGCAGGGACACCTCCCGCTATCCCAGGGAATCCAACCTGGCCTGGGACACTCCCAGGGATCCAGGGGCAGCCACAGCTTCTCTGGGAATTCCAGCCCAGCCCCTCCCCACCCTCCCAGCCAGGAATCCCTTCCCAATCTCCCCCCCAAATCTCCCCTTTCCCACTGGGATCCATTCCCTGGGGCCTGGCATTCCAGGCCCTGAGCCCAAATCCCTCTCCCGCTCTCCCGGAGCCCCTTCAGGCTCTGGAATGTTCTCCAAGCTCTGCCGGGATCCTTCCCTTCTCCAGCCTGGCCATTCCCAGCTCTCCCAGCCTGGAGCCAGAGCTGCCATTGGATCCATCCCCAGCCCAACTCCTCCCTGGGAAGGAGTTCAGGGAACAAGGGGGTTCCCTGGGAATCTCGGGGCTCAGGGCAGGGTCTCCCTTCCCCTTTCCCGCCTTTTCCATCCCCACATTCCATAAAAATCCCTCTGAATGGACTCTGAGTGTCCTTTATCCTGGAATCCTGGAATGGTTTGGGGTGGGAAGGGCCCTTAAATCCCATCCCATTCCATGTTCAGGGACACCTCCCGCTATCCCAGGTGGCTCCAGCTTTTCCTTGGACGCTCCCAGGGATCCAGGGGCAGCCACAGCTTCTCTGGGAATTCCAGCCCAGCCCCTCCCCACCCTCCCAGGTGGGAATTCCTTCCCAGGATCCCCTCTCTCCCTGCCCTCTGGCAGTGGGAAGCCATTCCCTGGGTCCTGTCATTCCAGGCCCTGATCCCAAATCCCTCTCCCGCTCTCCTGGAGCCCCTTCAGGCTCTGGAATGTGCTCCAAGCTCTCCCTGGAGCTCGATGTTTCCCCTTTAATCCCTTGGAGCTGCATCCCCCAGGATTTGTCTCCCGGGAAACAGAAGCCCTCAAAGCTCGTCCCGTTCCAACCCCGAACACCTCCCGCTATCCCGGGTCGCTCCAGTCCCCGGATCGGACGCTCCCGGGGGTGGCACATTCCCGGGGACCCCCTTTTTCCAGGGGGGGTCCCTCCCCGTGTCCTTCCCGAAGCCACGGGCACCCCAAAGCCACCCCACCCCCCTTTTTCCAGAGGGATCCACGTCCCGTTGCACAAGGACGGACACCGGAGCCTAAAAATACCGGCACAGATCCCGCGGGATCGCAGCCGGGCCCGAACTAGGCCGGGCCGGGGAGAGGGGGGGGGAGCGGGATTTTTGGGAAGGACACGGCCCCAAAAAGGCTCCCCAGGGGGCCCCCCCCTCACCCCGACATCCCAAAATAGCTCCGGGATCTGGGACTCGGCCTCTCCGCGCTCCCGTTGCCCAGTTCGGGATGGAGGATCCCTGGGATTTGGGACTCGGCCTCTCCGAGCTCCGGCTGCTGGTTTGGGGCTGGAAAATCATTGGGATCGGGGATTTGGCCTCTCCCATTGCTCAGTTTGGGATTTAGGGTCATTGGGATCTGGGATTTGGCCTCTCCCATTGCTCAGTTTGGGATTTAGGGTCATTGGGATCTGGGATTTGGCCTCTCCCATTGCTCACTTTGGGATCAGGATCATTGGGATCTGGGATTTGGCCTCTCCCGTTGCTCAGTTTGGGATTTAGGATCACTGGGATCTGGGATTTGGCCTCTCCCATTGCTCACTTTGGGATTTAGGATCATTGGGATCGGGGATTTGGCCTCCCATTGCTCAGTTTGGGATTTAGGGTCATTGGGATCTGGGATTTGGCCTCTCCCATTGCTCACTTTGGGATTTAGGATCACAGAACACCCCATTTGCCCCATAGGACACCCCATTACCCCATAGGACACCCCATTGCCCCCCAGGACACCCCATAACCCCATAGGACACCCCACAGCCCCCATAGGACACCCCATTACCCCATAGGACACCCCACAACCCCATAGGGCACCCCATTGCCCCATAGGACACCCCATTGCCCCCCCAGGACACCCCATTGCCCCATAGGACACCCCATTACCCCCCCCAGACACCCCATAACCCCATAGCACACCCCATTACCCCCATAGGACACCCCATAACCCCATAGGACACCCCATTGCCCCACAGGACACCCCATTGCCCCACAGGGCACCCCATTGCCCCCCCACAGGACACCCCATTACCCCCCCATAGGACACCCCATTGCCCCCATAGGACACCCCATTGCCCCATAGGACACCCCATTGCCCCCACAGGACACCCCATTGCCCCCATAGGACACCCCATTTGCCCCACAGGACACCCCATTGCCCCATAGGACACCCCATTGTCCCCATAGGACACCCCACAGCCCCCATAGGATACCCCATTGCCCCCCCAGGACACCCCATTGCCCCCATAGGACACCCCATTGCCCCCATAGGACACCCCATTACCCCCCCATAGGACACCCCATTACCCCCCCAGGACACCCCATTGCCCCCACAGGACACCCCATTGCCCCCATAGGACACCCCATTACCCCCCCATAGGACACCCCATTGCCCCACAGGACACCCCACAGCCCCCATAGGACACCCCATTACCCCCCCAGGACACCCCATTGCCCCATAGGACACCCCATTGTCCCCATAGGACACCCCACAGCCCCCATAGGATACCCCATTGCCCCCCCAGGACACCCCATTGCCCCCATAGGACACCCCATTGCCCCCATAGGACACCCCATTACCCCCCCATAGGACACCCCATTGCCCCCCCCCAGGACACCCCATTGTCCCCATAGGACACCCCATTGCCCCCCACAGGACACCCCACAACCCCATAGGACACCCCATTGCCCTCATAGGACACCCCATTAACCCCATAGGACACCCCATTACCCCCACAGGACACCCCATAACCCCCATAGGACACCCCATAACCCCCATAGGACACCCCACAGCCCCCCCAGGACACCCCACAGCCCCCCCATGTACGGGGACCCCCCCCATCTCCTTTTGGGGGGGGCAGGAGGTGATTTGGGGTCCCCTGACCCTCCCCAGCCCCCCCAAACCCTTTGGGGGGGGGTCCCTCCCTTTGTCCCCCCGTCCCTCTCCGGCTTCGGATCCCGCTGGGATCCCACCTCGCATCCCAACCACGTGCTCGGCCCTTCCCACCCTTCCCCTCCCAAACCCCAAAATCCGCCCCCCCCCCCAAAAAAACCCCAAACCCACCCCTCGCCCTTCCACCGCTTTAACGATTTCCCACCGATTTATTCTAAGAATCCTCCTTTTTTTTCTCTTTTTTTTTTATTTTTTAATCCCTTTTTTTATCCCGATTTTTTTTTCCATCCCGATTTTTTTTTTATTCCGATTTTTTTTCCTTTTTTTTTAAAATTTCCCCCCCCCCCCGACCCCAAAAATAGCGGCCGGGGTGTGACGTCAGCGGGCGGGGCCCGCGCCGCGGGCCGCAGCCAATGGGGCGGGGGGGCGGGGCTTCTGTGGGGCACAGCCAATGGGGAGGGTGGGGCGGGGCTTCGGCGGGGCGCAGCCAATGGGCGGGCGGGGCCGCGGCGGGGCGCAGCCAATGGGAGGGCGCGGCGGTGATGTCATGGGGGCGGTGGGGCGCGGACCCCCCGAGGCCGCGTTAAAGGCGCGCGGGCGGAGCCGCGAGAGCAGCGCGAGCTGCGAGAGCGCCGTGAGTCCGGATCGATCGATCGATCGGGGGGGGTTCGATCGATTGGGGGGGGGGGTTGATTGATCGGGGGGGTGTTTGATTGATTAGGGAGGGGTTCCATTGATTAGGGGGGTGTTTGATTGATTGGGGAGGTGTTTGATTGATCGGGGGGTGTTTGATTGATGAGGGAGGGGTTCGGTTGATTAGGGGGGCGTTCGATCGATTAGGGAAGGGTTCGATTGGTTGGGGGGGTGTTTGATTGATTAGGGTGGGGTTCGATTGATTAGGGAGGGGTTTGATCGATGAGGGGGGTGTTTGATTCATTGGGGGGGTGTTCGATTGATTAGGGGGTGTTCGATTGATTAGGGAGGGGTTCGGTTGATTAGGGGGGCGCTCGATCGATTAGGGAGGGGTTCGATTGGTTGGGGGGGTGTCTGATTGATTAGGGAGGGGTTTGATTCATTGGGGGGTGTTCGATTGATTAGGGAGTGGTTCGGTTGATTAGGGGGGCGTTCGATCGATTAAAGGGGTTCGATTGATTAGGGGGTGTTTGATTGATAAGGACCCTCCCTTATTGGATTGATTAGGGAGGGGTTTCATTGATCAGGGGGTGTTTGCTTCATTGGGGGGATGTTTGATCGATTAGGGAGGGGTTCGATCGATTAGGGGGGTGTTGGATTGATTGGGGAGCAGTTGGATTGATTGGGGGGTGTTCGATTGATTAGGGAGGGGTTCGATTGATTAGGGGGGCGTTCGATCGATTAGGGAGGGGTTCGATTGGTTGGGGGGGTGTTTGATTGATTAGGGTGGGGTTCGATTGATTAGGGAGGGGTTTGATCGATTAGGGGTGTGTTTGATCGATGAGGGGGGTGTTTGATTCATTGGGGAGGTGTTTGATTGATTAGGGAGGGGTTCGGTTGATTAGGGGGGCGTTCGATCGATTCGGGAGGGGTTCGATTGGTTGGGGGTGTCTGATTGATTAGGGAGGGGTTTGATCGATTAGGGGGGTGTTTGATAAGGGAGGGGTTCGATTGATTAGGGGGGTGTTTGATTGATAAGGGAGGGGTTGGATTGATTAGGGAGGGGTTTCATTGATCAGGGGGTGTTTGATTCATTGGGGGGATGTTTGATCGATTAGGGAGGGGTTCAATTGATTAGGGGGGTGTTTGATTGATTAGGGAGGAGTTCGATTGATTAGGGAGGGGTTGGATTGATTAGGGAGGGGTTCGATTGATTGGGGGGGTGTTTGATTGAGAAGGGGGTTGATTGATCAGGGGATGTTTGATTGATCAGGGCGGTGTTCGATTCGTTAGGGGGGTTTTTGGTTCATTGGGGGGCGTTTGATCGGGGGGGGTTCGATTGATTAGGGAGGGGTTCGATTGATTAGGGAGGGGTTGGGTTGATTGATCGGGGGTGTTTGATTGATTCGGGGGGTGAATCATTGGGGGGGGTTGATCGATAAGGGGGTGTTTGATTCATTGGGGGGCATTTGATTCGGGGGGTGTTTGATTGATCGGGGGGGTTCGATTGATTAGAGAGGGGTTCGATCGATTAGGGAGGGGTTTCATTGATAAGGGGGTGTTGGATTCATTGGGGGGGTGTTCGATTGATTAGGGAGGGGTTGGATCGATTAGGGGGTGTTTGATTGATTAAGGAGGGGTGGGATTGATTAGGGAGGGGTTTCATTGATCAGAGGGTGTTTGATTCATTGAGGGGGTGTTTGATTGATTAGGGAGGGGTTCCATTGATTAGGGAGGGGTTTCATTGATCAGGGGGTGTTTGATTCATTGAGGGGGTGTTTGATTGATTAGGGAAGGGTTCCATTGATTAGGGAGGGGTTTCATTGATTAGGGAGGGGTTCCATTGATTAGGGAGGGGTTCCATTGATTAGGGAGGGGTTTCATTGATCAGGGGGTGTTTGATTCATTGAGGGGGTGTTTGATTGATTAGGGAAGGGTTCCATTGATTAGGGAAGGGTTCCATTGATTAGGGCGGTGTTTGATTGATTAGGGAGGGGTTCCATTGATTAGGGAGGGGTTTCATTGATCAGGGGGTGTTTGATTCATTGGGGGGGTGTTTGATTGATTAGGGAGGTTTTCGATTGATTAGGGAGGTGTTTGGTTGATTAGGGAGGTATTTGATTGATTGGGGGAGTGATTGATGATGGGGGGTTCGATTGATTAGTGAGGGGTTTAATTGATCAGGGAGGGGTTTGATTGATCGGGGTGTGTTTGATTGATAAGGGGGTTTTGATTCATTGGGGGGGTGTTTGATCGGGGGGTTGATCAATAAGGGGGTGTTTAATTGGGGGTGTTTAATTGATAAGGGCGTGTTTGATTGGGGGTGTTCGATCAATAAGGGGGTGTTTGATTGATCAGGGGGGTGTTTGATTGATCAGGGGGCTGTCTGATTGATCAGGGAGGTGTTTGATTGATCAGGGGGCTGTTTGATTGATCAGGGAGGTGTTTGATTGATCAGGGGGCTGTTTGATTGATCGGGGAGGTGTTTGATTGATCAGGGGGCTGTTTGATTGATCAGGTGGGTGTTTGATTGATCAGGGGGCTGTTTGATTGATTAGGGGGGTGTTTGATTGATCAGGGGGCTGTTTGATTGATTAGGGGGGTGTTTGATTGATCAGGGAGGTGTTTGATTGATCGGGGAGGTGTTTGATTGATCAGGGGGCTGTTTGATTGATTAGGGGGGTGTTTGATTGATCAGGGGGCTGTTTGATTGATCAGGGGACTGATTGATCAGGGAGGTGTTTGATCAGGGGGCTGTTTGATTATCAGGGGGCTGATTGATTGATTAGGGGGGTGTTTGATTGATAAGGGAGTAATTGATTGATAAGGGGGTGTTTGATTGATTAGGGAGGTGATTGATTGATAAGGGATGTTTAATTGATAAGGGGGTGTCTGATTGATTGGGGGGTGTTCGATTCATTAGGGCTGTGTTTGATTTATTGGGGGTGCTTAATTGATCAGGGGGTGTTTAATTGATCGGGGGTGTTTGGTTAATTAAAGCTGTGTTTAATTGATCAGGAGGTATTTGATTAATTAGGGCGGTGTTTGATTTATCGGGGGTGTTTAATTGATCGGGGGGTGTTTGATTAATTAGGAGGGTGTTTGATTTATTGGGTGTTTAATTGATCAGGCGGTGTTTGATTAATTAGGGCTGTGTTTGATTTATTGGGGGTGTTTAATTGATCAAGGGGTGTTTGGTTAATTAGGGCTGTGTTTAATTGATCAGGGGGTGTTTGATTGATTGAGGGGTTTTTGATTAATTAGGGCTGTGTTTGATTTATTGGGGGTGTTTAATTGATCGGGGGGTGTTTGATTAATTAGGGCTGTGTTTGATTTATTGGGGGTGTTTAATTGATCAGGGGTGTTTGGTTAATTAGGGCGGTGTTTAATTGATCAGGGGGTGTTTGATTGATTGAGGGGTTTTTGATTAATTAGGAGGGTGTTTGATTTATTAGGTGTTTAATTGATTGGGGGGTGTTTGATTAATTAGGAGGGTGTTTGATTTATTGGGGGTGTTTAATTGATCAAGGGGTGTTTGATCAATTAGGGCTCTGTTTAATTGATCAGGGGGTGTTTGATTGATTGAGGGGTTTTTGATTAATTAGGAGGGTGTTTGATTTATTGGGTGTTTAATTGATCGGGGGGTGTTTGATTAATTAGGGCTGTGTTTGATTTATTGGGGGTGTTTAATTGATCGGGGGGTGTTTGATTAATTAGGGCTGTGTTTGATTTATTGGGGGTGTTTAATTGATCAGGGGTGTTTGGTTAATTAGGGCTCTGTTTAATTGATCAGGGGGTGTTTGATTGATTGAGGGGTTTTTGATTAATTAGGAGGGTGGTTGATTTATTGGGTGTTTAATTGATCGGGGGGTGTTTGATTAATTGGGCGGTGTTTGATTTATTGGGGGTGTTTAATTGATCAAGGGGTGTTTGGTTAATTAGGGCTGTGTTTAATTGATGGGGGGGTGTTTAATTGATGGGGGGGTGTTTAATTGATGGAGGGGTGTTTAATTGATCAGGAGGTGTTCGATTAATTAGAGCAGTGTTTGATTTATTGGGGGGTGTTTAATTGATCAGGGGCTGTTTGGTTAATTAGGGCTGTGTTTAATTGATGGGGGGGTGTTTAATTGATGGGGGGTGTTTGATTAATTAGGGCTGTATTTGATTGGTTGGGGGGTCGCAGGACACGCCCACCATTGGGGGGGGGGAGGGGATGGGGCTCAGCACCCCCAGGATTCCCGGGAAATCTCCATCCCGAGGGGGGACCCTCCCCCTCAGCATTCCCAGATCCCACACCCTCGGCATTCCCGGGATTCCACATCCCCAGGATCCTCTGGGAACCCCCATTTTCCAGGGGAGGGACCCTCAGCATTCCCGGGATCCCGCACTCCCAGGATCCTCTGGGAACCCCCATTTTCCAGGGAAAGGATCCTCCCCCTCAGCATTCCCGGGATCCCGCACCCTCAGCATTCCCGGGGTCCCGCACCCCCGGGATCCTCTGGGAACCCCCATTTTCCAGGGAAAGGATCCTCCCCCTCAGCATTCCCGGGATTCCCCACCCCCAGGATCCTCTGGGAACCCCCATTTTCCTGGGAAAGGATCCTCCCCCTCAGCATTCCCGGGATTCCCCACCCCCAGGATCCTCTGGGAACCCCCATTTTCCCGGGAAAGGATCCTCCCCCTCAGCATTCCCGGGATTCCCCACCCCCAGGATCCTCTGGGGGCTCCCATTTTCCAGGGAAGGGACCCTCAGCATTCCCAGGATCCCACACCCCCAGGGTCCTCAGGGGGCTCCCATTTTCCAGGGAAGGGACCCTCAGCATTCCCAGGATCCCGCACCTGCTGGATCCTCTGGGAACCCCCATTTTCCAGGGAAAGGACCCTCCCCCTCAGAATTCCCGGATCCCACACCCCCAGGGATCCCCTGGGGGACTCCAGAATGCCTCCTGGAATGCCAGGAATTCTTGAGGCGCTGCCCTGCCCTCGGCAGCCTCTGGAATCTTTATTCCCGGAGGGAATTCAGGAGCTGAATCCCGGAGGCGCTGCCTGGGATCGGGATGGGCTCGCTGGGATCGGGATGGGCTCGCTGGGATCGGGATGGGCTCGCCGGGATCAAGATCAGCTCACTGGGATTGGGATTGTCTGGGATCGGGATGGTCTCACCGGGATCGGGATGGTCTCACCGGGATCGGGATTGTCTGGCTGGGATCAGGATGTTCTTTCTCACTGGGATCAGGATGTTCTCACTGGGATTGGGATGGGCTCCCTGGGATCAGGATCAGGTCCCTGGGATCGGGATGGTCTGACTGGGATTGGGATGTTCTCGCTGGGATTGGGATTGTCTGGCTGGGATCGGGATGGTCTGACTGGGATTGGGATTGTCTGGCTGGGATCGGGATGGTTTGACTGGGATTGGGATGGACTCACTGGGATCAGGATCAGGTCCCTGGGATGGGGATGGTCTGGCTGGGATCGGGATGTTCTCGCTGGGATTGGGATTGTCTGGCTGGGATCGGGATGGTTTGACTGGGATTGGGATTGTCTGGCTGGGATCGGGATGGTTTGACTGGGATTGGGATGGACTCACTGGGATCAGGATCAGGTCCCTGGGATGGGGATGGTCTGGCTGGGATCGGGATGGTCTCCCTGGGATCAGGATCAGGTCCCTGGGATTGGGATGGTCTGGCTGGGATCAGGATCAGGTCCCTGGGATTGGAATTGTCTGGCTGGGATTGGGATTGTCTGGCTGGGATCGGGATGGACTCACCGGGATTGGGACGATCTTGCTGGGATCAGGATGGGCTCACTGGGATTGGGATGATCTTGCCGGGAACGGGATGGTCTGGCTGGGATTAGGATGGGCTCACTGGGATCGGGATTGTCTCCCTGGGATTGGGATTGTCTCCCTGGGATCGGGATGGTCTCCCTGGGATCGGGATGGTCTCCCTGGGGTCAGGATTGTCTGGCTGGGATTGGGATGGACTCACCGGGATCGGGATTGTCTGGCTGGGATCGGGATTGTCTGGCTGGGATCGGGATTGTCTGGCTGGGATCGGGATGGTCTCTCTGGGATCAGGATGGTCTGACTGGGATCGGGATGGGCTCACTGGGATCGGGATGGGCTCACTGGGATTGGGATGATCTTGCCGGGAACAGGATGGTCTGGCTGGGATTAGGATGGGCTCACTGGGATCGAGATCACCTCCCTGGGATCGGGATTGTCTGGCTGGGATCGGGATTGTCTGGCTGGGATCGGGATGGTCTCTCTGGGATCGGGATGGTCTCTCTGGGATCGGGATGGACTCACTGGGATCAGGATCGTCTGGCTGAGACTGGGATTGTCTGGTTGGGATTGGGATGTTCTGGCTGAGATTGGGATCACTTTACTGGGATCGGGATGGTCTCTCTGGGATCGGGATGGTCTCTCTGGGATGGGGATGGTCTCTCTGGGATCAGGATCAGGTCCCTGGGATGGGGATGGTCTGACTGGGATCGGGATGGTCTCCCTGGGATCAGGATCAGGTCCCTGGGATGGGGATGGTCTGGCTGGGATCGGGATGGTCTCCCTGGGATCAGGATCAGGTCCCTGGGATTGGGATGGTCTGGCTGGGATCAGGATCAGGTCCCTGGGATTGGGATTGTCTGGCTGGGATTGGGATTGTCTGGCTGGGATCGGGATGGACTCACCGGGATTGGGACGATCTTGCTGGGATCAGGATGGGCTCACTGGGATCAGGATGATCTTGCCGGGAACAGGATGGTCTGGCTGGGATTAGGATGGGCTCACTGGGATCGGGATTGTCTCCCTGGGATTGGGATTGTCTCCCTGGGATTGGGATTGTCTCCCTGGGATCAGGATGGTCTCCCTGGGGTCAGGATTGTCTGGCTGGGATTGGGATGGACTCACCGGGATTGGGATGATCTTGCTGGGATCGGGATTGTCTGGCTGGGATCGGGATGGTCTCTCTGGGATCAGGATGGTCTGGCTGGGATCGGGATGGTCTCTCTGGGATCAGGATGGTCTGGCTGGGATCGGGATGGGCTCACTGGGATCGGGATGGGCTCACTGGGATTGGGATGATCTTGCTGGGAACAGGATGGTCTGGCTGGGATTAGGATGGGCTCACTGGGATCGAGATCACCTCCCTGGGATCGGGATTGTCTGGCTGGGATCGGGATGGTCTCTCTGGGATCGGGATGGTCTCTCTGGGATCGGGATGGTCTCTCTGGGATCGGGATGGACTCACTGGGATCAGGATCGTCTGGCTGAGACTGGGATTGTCTGGTTGGGATTGGGATGTTCTGGCTGAGATTGGGATCACTTTACTGGGATCGGGATGGTCTCTCTGGGATCGGGATGGTCTCTCTGGGATCGGGATGGTCTCTCTGGGATGGGGATGGTCTCTCTGGGATCAGGATCACCTCTCTAGGATCAGGATGGTCTCTCTGGGATCAGGATGGTCTCCCTGGGATCGGGATTGTTCCCTCCGTGCCGGGATTTGAGCGCAGTTTCATTTTGGGGGTCCCCACCCCGCTTCCCCCGGTGGGATGGGGAGGGCGATTCCCACTTGGAAGAGCTTCCAAACACCTGGAAAAGCATCTGGATCCAGCCAGGATCCGGCTTCCCACCCCCCCCCTCCTCCCTCTCCAGCCGTATCCATGGGGATGGATCCCGGGGCTGGCAGATGCTTCCAGGCTTTTATCCTGTGGGAACGCCCACGGGAGAGGGCTGGGAAAGCCTGGAATGCCTCCAGATCCCCTGGAAAAGGAGGATTTGGGGAGGGGGGGGAGCACCAGGAGCCAGGGATCGTCTCCAGGGACGGCATTCCCAGATTTTATCCCCATTCCCGCTCCCCTGGCAGCTCCAGGGCGGGTCGTTTGTGTGATTCCCTCCGGCAAATCCCGGCGGGAAAAGGAGGAGGGGCTGGAATTCCCGGGGTGTCGCATCCCTGGAATGTCCCTTCCCTGGGATCGGAGGGTCCCTGTTGGAAAGAAGGGGGGGGATTTTTTTTCTTCCCCCCTTGGAATGCAAAGCTGGGGATAATCCCCTAAAAAAACCGGCTCGGCTCCGGCTCTGGCGCAGCCGGGAAGGGCGTTCCCAGCAGGAAACCCTTGGGATGCCACCGGCGCTCCCAGAAAACCCCGGGAACGGGGAAGAGCCCGGATTATCCCGGTTTTCCTGATCCCCCGCTCCCAGGGGGGGATGGGGGGGAAGATGGGGATGATCCCTCCAGAGCTGCAGCCACGGAGAACCCCGGGAAAGGTCCTGGTGGGATTTGGGAGATCCCGGTGTGTCGGTGCTTCCAGAGGGGTTTGGAAAGGGGAGGGGTGAGGATTGGGAAACTTGGGATGTGGGAGGGGCAGCAATGGGGTGTCCATCCCATCCATCCCATCCCATCCCATCCCATCCCATCCCATCCCATCCCATCTTTATCCCATCCCATCTTTATCCCATCCCCATCCCATCCCATCCCCCCCGGAGCCGTTTCCCGAGGGTTCCAGGAGGATTCCAGTGCCCCCATTCCCAGGACACCCCCACTGACCCCCCCCTCCCACCCCTTTGCTCCGCAGGCTCCCGGATCCCTCTTCCTGCAGAATTCCAAGGATCGTCCCGCCATGACTCTGGCAGGTACTGGAGCATTCCCTGGCACCTGGAACTGATCCCACCCCCTGATCCTGATCCCACCCCTTCCCTGGCACATGGAACGTCCCCCATCCCTGTCATCCCAATCCCACCCCTTCCCTGGCACATGGAATGTCCCCAACATCCCTCTGATCCCAATCCCACCCCTTCCCTGGCACATGGAATGTCCCCCCCATCCCTGATCCCAGTCCCTCCTCTCTGATCCCGATCCCTTCCCTCTGATCCCGATCCCACCCCCCTGATCCCAATCCCTCCTCTCTGATCCCGATCCCTCCTCTCTGATCCCAATCCCTCCTCTCTGATCCCGATCCCTCCTCTCTGATCCCGATCCCTCCTCTCTGATCCCGATCCCGCCCCTCTGATCCCGATCCCGCCCCCCTGATCCCAATCCCTCCTCTCTGATCCCAATCCCGCCCCTCTGATCCCAGTCCCTCCCCTCTGATCCCGATCCCTCCTCTCTGATCCCAATCCCTCCTCTCTGATCCCGATCCCTCCCCTCTGATCCCGATCCCGCCCCCCTGATCCCGATCCCACCCCCCTGATCCCGATCCCTCCTCTCTGATCCCGATCCCTCCTCTCTGATCCCGATCCCGCCCCCCTGATCCCAATCCCTCCTCTCTGATCCCAATCCCGCCCCTCTGATCCCAATCCCTCCCCTCTGATCCCGATCCCTCCTCTCTGATCCCAATCCCTCCTCTCTGATCCCGATCCCTCCCCTCTGATCCCGATCCCTCCCCCCTGATCCCGATCCCTCCCCCTGATCCCAATCCCTTCCCCCTGATCCCGATCCCTCCCCTCTGATCCCGATCCCGCCCTCCTGATCCCCATCCCACCCCCCTGATCCCGATCCCACCCCCCCGATCCCGATCCCACCCCTCTGATCCCAATCCCACCCCCCTGATCCCGATCCCACCCCCCTGATCCCAATCCCACCCCTCTGATCCCAATCCCACACCTCTGATCCCGATCCCACCCCTCTGATCCCGATCCCGCCCTCCTGATCCCCATCCCACCCCCCTGATCCCGATCCCACCCCCCTGATCCCGATCCCTCCCCCTGATCCCGATCCCTTCCCCCTGATCCCGATCCCTCCCCCCTGATCCCGATCCCTCCCCTCTGATCCCAGTCCTCCCTCTCTGATCCCAATCCCTCCTCTCTGATCCCGATCCTCCCTCTCTGATCCCAATCCCGCCCCCCTGATCCCAATCCCTCCTCTCTGATCCTGATCCTCCCTCTCTGATCCCAATCCCGCCCCCCTGATCCCAATCCCTCCTCTCTGATCCTGATCCTCCCTCTCTGATCCTAATCCCGCCCCTCTGATCCTGATCCCTCCTCTCTGATCCCGATCCTCCCTCTCTGATCCCAATCCCGCCCCCCTGATCCCAGTCCCTCCTCTCTGATCCCAATCCCTCCTCTCTGATCCCAATCCTGCCCCTCTGATCCCGATCCTGCCCCTCTGATCTTGATCCCTCCCCTCTGATCCCAATCCCACCCCTCTGATCCCGATCCTCCCTCTCTGATCCCAATCCCACCCCTCTGATCCTGATCCCTCCTCTCTGATCCCGCTCCCTCCTCTCTGATCCCCATCCCTCCTCTCTGATCCTGATCCTCCCTCTCTGATCCCAATCCCGCCCCCCTGATCCTGATCCCACCTCTCTGATCCCGATCCCGCCCCTCTGATCCCAATCCTCCCTCTCTCATCCCGATCCCTCCTCTCTGATCCCGATCCTCCCTCTCTGATCCCAATCCTGCCCCTCTGATCCCAGTCCCTCCTCTCTGATCCCAATCCCTCCTCTCTGATCCCAATCCTGCCCCTCTGATCCCGATCCTGCCCCTCTGATCTTGATCCCTCCCCTCTGATCCCAATCCCACCCCTCTGATCCCGATCCCTCCCCCTGATCCCAATCCCTTCCCCCTGATCCCGATCCCTCCCCTCTGATCCCAATCCTCCCTCTCTGATCCCAATCCCTCCTCTCTGATCCTGATCCCTCCCCTTGATCCCAATCCCTCCTCTCTGATCCCGATCCTCCCTCTCTGATCCCAATCCCGCCCCCCTGATCCCAATCCCTCCTCTCTGATCCTGATCCCTCCTCTCTGATCCCGATCCTCCCTCTCTGATCCCAATCCCGCCCCCCTGATCCCAGTCCCTCCTCTCTGATCCCAATCCCTCCTCTCTGATCCCAATCCTGCCCCTCTGATCCCGATCCTGCCCCTCTGATCTTGATCCCTCCCCTCTGATCCCAATCCTCCCTCTCTCATCCCGATCCCTCCTCTCTGATCCCGATCCCTCCCCCTGATCCCAATCCCGCCCCCCTGATCCCGATCCCTCCCCTCTGATCCCGATCCCCCCCCCCCCATCCCGATCCCGCCCCCCTGATCCCAATCCCTCCTCTCTGATCCCGATCCCGCCCCCCTGATCCCGATCCCGTCTCTTCCCAGCCTACAAGGAGAAGATGAAGGAGCTCCCTCTGGTCTCCCTGTTCTGCTCCTGTTTCCTGTCGGATCCGCTCAACAAGCCGGGATACACGTACGAAGGTGGGACCCCCTTCCCAAACCCCTTCCCAGAGGGAGCCAGGAATTCGGGAAGGGCTCCAGGAACTGTGGAATGATCGGGATCACCCTCCAACCCAACCCGGCGGCTCCGTGGTTTTCTGGGATTGGCGGGAAGCAGGAGGGTGGGTTGGGAGCTGGGGGGGGCTTTGGGAAGAGCGGGAGACCCACGGGGAGATTCCGAGCCCTCAGCATTCCCGAATATTCCCAGCTCGGCCCCACTGGTGCTTTGGGATCCAGGGGATTCCCTGCCTTTGGTGAAAGTCATGGATATCAGGGAATGTGGTGATCCGTGGGGATGGGAGCTCCAGGACACCCATCCAGGGGATATTTGGGAAAACTGAGAGCTGGGCGTCTCCCCAAGGATGGGGAGAGCTCAGCATTCCCAAATATTCCCAGCTCACATCCTTGGATGGGTGTCCTGGAGTTCCCGCCTCAACCCACGACATCGGGGATGAACCACAGGGAAAATTTGGGAAAAATGGGGTGAAACTCCTGGATATGAGGGAATGTGGTGATCCATTGTTGGTGGAAATTCCAGGACACCCATCCAGGGGATATATGGGAAAACTGAGGGCTGGGAATCTCCCCAAGGATGGAGAGAGCTCAGCATTCCCAAATATTCCCAGCTCAACCCCATTGCTGGTTTGGTATCCAAGGGGTTCCCTGCCCTGGGTGAAAGTCATGGATATCAGGGAATGTGGTGATCCATGGGGGTGGGAACTCCAGGACACCCATCCAGGGGATATTTGGGAATGCTGAACTCTCTCCTTCCTTGGGGAGATGCCCAGCCCTCAGCTCTCCCAAATATTCCCTGGATGGATATCCTGGAGTTCCCATCCCAATGGATCACCACATTCCTTAATTTCCAGGAGTTTCACCCCAATTTCCCCAGATTTTCCCTGTGGTTCATCCCCGATGTCGTGGGTTGGGGCGGGAACTCCAGGACACCCATCCAGGGGATATTTGGGAAAACTGAGGGCTGGGAATCTCCCCAAGGATGGAGAGAGCTCAGCATTCCCAAATATTCCCAGCTCAACCCCATTGCTGGTTTGGTATCCAAGGGGTTCCCTGCCTTGGGTGAAAGTCATGGATATCAGGGAATGTGGTGATCCATGGGGGTGGGAACTCCAGGACACCCATCCAGAGGGATCAGCTGGGAACGTCCATCCTTGGGAGGCTCCTCCCGATAACCCAGGCGGGACGCGGAGCCGGAAAGGAGCTCCCGTCCCATTCCCGGCGTTCCGGGCGGTTCCCGGCCGACATTCCCGCCTTGCCGGCAGACACGGTGGAGCTGGCGTGGTCGGTGCTGTCGGACATGGAGGTGATCGAGCTGAGCAAGCGCACGTCGGGCCAGTCCTTCGAGGTGATCCTGAAGCCGCCCTCGTTCGACGGCGTCCCCGAGTTCAACGCGTCGCTGCCGCGCCGCCGCGATCCGTCCCTGGAGGAGATCCAGAAGAAGCTGGAGGCGGCCGAGGAGCGCCGGAAGGTGGGGGGGGGGCAGCGGGAGGCTCCGGCGCCCGGCCTCGGCAAAGTTCTCCGAGTTCCCGACGGCCCCAACCTTGCCAAATTTCCCCAAATTCCCGACCTTGCCGGCCTTGCCAAACTTCCCCAAATTCCCGGTGACCTCAACCGCCCCAACCTTCCCAACCACGCCAACCTTCCCAAACGTCCCCAAATTCCCAATGATCTCAACCACCCCAACCTTCCCAAATTCCCAACCTTCCCAACTTCCTCCAGCTTCTCAACCTTCTCAACCTTCCCAACCTTCCCCAAATTCCCAACAACTCCAACCACCCCAACCACCCCAACCTTCCCAAATTCCCAACTTTCCCAACCTCCCCAACCACCCCAACCTTCCCAAATTCCCAACCTTCTCAACTACCCCAACCTTCTCAACCACCCCAACCTTCCCAAATTCCCAACCTTCCCAACTACCCCAACCTTCTCAACCTTCTCAACCACCCCAACCGTCCCAAAATTCCCAACCATCCCAACCACCCCAACCTTCCCAAATTCCCAGCCTTCCCAAATTCCCAACCTTCCAACTACCCCAACCTTCTCAACCTTCTCAACCTTCTCAACCTTCTCAACCTTCCCAGCCTTCCCAAATTCCCAACCTCCCCAACCTTTTCAACATTCCCAACCTTCCCAACCACCCCAAACTTCCCCAAATTCCCAGTGACCTCAACCACCCCAATCTTCCCAACCACGCCAACCTTCCCAAACGTCCCCAAATTCCCAATGGTCTCAACCACCCCAACCTTCCCAAACTTCCTCAACTTCCTGACCACCCCAACCTTCCCAACCTTCCCCAAATTCCCAATGATCTCAACCACCCCAAGCTTCCCAACCACCCCAACCTTCCCCAAATTCCCAATGATCTCAACCACCCCAAGCTTCCCAACCACCCCAACCTTCCCAAATTCCCAACTTTCCCAACCTCCTCCAACTTCTCAACCTTCCCAACCTTCCCCAAATTCCCAACAACTCCAACCTTCCCCAACCACCCCAACCTTCCCAAAATTCCCAACCACCCCAACCTTCCCAAAATTCCCAACCACCCCAACCTTCCCAAATTCCCAACCTTCCCAACCTCCTCCAACTTCTCAACCTTCCCAACCTTCCCCAAATTCCCAACAACTCCAACCTTCCCCAACCACCCCAACCTTCCCAAAATTCCCAACCACCCCAACCTTCCCAAATTCCCAACCACCCCAACCTTCCCAACCTTCCCCAAATTCCCAACCACCCCAACCTTCCCAAATTCCCAACTTTCCCAACCTTCCCAACCCTCCCAAGCTTCCCAACCACCCCAACCTTCCCAAATTCCCAAATTCCCAACCTCCTCCAACTTCTCAACCTTCTCAACCTTCCCAACCTTCCCAACCTTCCCCAAATTCCCAACCACCCCAACCTTCCCAAAATTCCCAACCTTCCCAACCACCCCAACCTTCCCAAATTCCCAACTTTCCCAACCTTCCCAACCCTCCCAACCTCCCCAACCACCCCAACCTTCCCAGCCTTCCCAACCTTCCCAAATTCCCAACCTTCTCAACCTTCCCAGCCTTCCCAACCTTCCCAAATTCCCAACCTTCCCAGCCTTTTCAACATTCCCAGCCTCCCCAACCTGCCCAGCCTTCCCAACCTTCTCAACCTTCCCAAACTTCCCCAAATTTCCAACCACCCCAACCCCCCCAACATTCCCAACCCCCCCAACCCTCTCAGCCCCTCCAACCTCCCCAACCCCCCTAACCCCCCCAACCTCCCCAAAGTTCCCCAAATTCCAGACCACCCCAACCTTCCCCAAATTCCCAACCCCTCCACCCTTCCCACCCTTCCCAACCCCTCCAACCTCCCCAACCTTCCCACCCTTCCCACCCTTCCCAACCTCCCCAACCCCTCCAACCCCTCTTGACTCCCCCCCACCGCCCTTTCCCTCACGTCCCCGATTCCGGTGCGATCCCGGCCGTTCCCCTGACGTATCCCCGTTTTCCGGGAGCAGTACCAGGAGGCGGAGCTGCGGAAGCACCTGGCGGAGAAGCGGGAGCACGAGCGGGAGGTGATCCAGAAGGCCATCGAGGAGAACAACAACTTCATCAAGACGGCCAAGGAGCGGCTGGCGCAGAAGATGGAGTCCAACAAGGAGAACCGCGAGGCCCACCTGGCGGCCATGCTGGAGAGGCTCCAGGAGAAGGTGGGAGACGGGAAAACACGGAGCGGGGAGGTGGGAAGGGAAGGACGGGTCGCTCGGAATCGTGGAATGCCGGGATGGGTTGGGTGGGAATCCAGTTCCAACCCCGGCACCTCCCGCTATCCCAGGGAATCCAGCCCGACCTTGGACACTCCCAGGGATCCAGGGGCAGCCACAGCTTCTCTGGGAATTCCAGCCCAGCCCCTCCCCACCCTCCCAACCAGGAATCCCTTCCCAATCTCCCCCCCAAATCTCCCCTTTCCCACTGGGATCCATTCCCTGGGGCCTGGCATTCCAGGCCCTGATCCCAAATCCCTCTCCCGCTCTCCTGGAGCCCCTTCAGGCTCTGGAATGTTCTCCAAGCTCTCCCGGGATCCTTCCCTTCTCCAGCCTGGCCATTCCCAGCTCTCCCAGCCTGGAGCCAGAGCTGCCATTGGATCCATCCCCAGCCCAACTCCTCCCTGGGAAGGAGTTCCGGGAACAAGGGGGTTCCCTGGGAATCTCGGGGCTCAGGGCAGGGTCTCCCTTCCCCTTTCCCGCCTTTTCCATCCCCACATTCCATAAAAATCCCTCTGAGTGGATTCTGAGTGTCCTTTATCCTGGAATCCTGGAACGGGTTGGGTGGGAAGGGCCCTTAAATCCCATCCCATTCCATGTTCAGGGACACCTCTCGCTATCCCAGGGAAGGAGCGGAGCACTCCAGCATTCCTTAGGTGATCCCAAGGGAAGGAGCAGAGCACTCCAGCATTCCCTGGATGATCCGAAGGGATCAGAGCACTCCAGCATTCCTTAGGTGATCCCAAGGGAAGGACTCCAGCATTCCTTAGGTGATCCCAAGGGAAGGACTCCAGCATTCCTTAGGTGATCCCAAGGGAATGAGCAGAGCACTCCAGCATTCCCTGGATGATCCCAAGGGATCAGAGCACTCCAGCATTCCCTGGATGATCCCGGGTCCCCCCAGTGTCACCCACCAGCGGGATGACCCTCTGGAACTCCCCGTTGCTTCCCGCCCTTCCGGATTATCCCGGATCCCCTCCCTGACCAGCGTTCCCGCTCCGTTCCCGCAGGACAAGCACGCGGAGGAGGTCCGGAAAAACAAGGAGCTGAAGGAAGAGGCCTCCAGGTAAAGAGGCTCTGCTCGGACTCTCAGCTCCGGGGGCGGATTTTTCCGGAGGCTCCCGCGGGCTCGGCCGGAGCGGGAGGGTCGGGAACGTTCCCTCTGCTTTTCCGTGTCCCGTGCGGAATTGGGACGGAGCCGCCGGGCGATCCCAAGACATTTCCGGGGTGATGGAGGGGAGGGTTGGGAAGTGAAGGAAAGAGAGAGGGGAGGGGGTTTTTTGGGGTGGGAACGGTGGGGGCCGGATTTGAGATCTCTCCACCTGCCTCGGGAGGGTTTTCCCGGCGTCCGGGTCCCGAGGAGGAGGAAGAGGAGGAGGAAGAGGAGGGAAAATCCCGGGGGGCCGGAGGGGGTGGGCAAGGGAGGGTTGGGAATGTGCGTCGTGCGTGGCTGTAGTCGGGAATCCCTCTGGAATCTTCTCCTCCCATCCCGTCTCTTGGCGTCCCTTCCCCCCGTTCCCGCCCGGATTCGGGATCTCTCCCCCCTTTAATTTTACCCTCCAAATTTTGGGAATGGGGAGGAGGATCCCCGTTCCCCTTTGGAATGGTCAGTGATGGGGGAGGGGGGTTGTGGCTCCAAAGGTTTTTTTTTTTTTCTTGGAATCACCCACAATCTTTTCCAAGGAAAGCTCCGTGAGATCCCAAAGAAGGGGGGGGGTTTTGGTTTTTTTTTTTTGTCAGAACTTCCCAAAAAAGAAACCCAACTCATCCCTGTGGGAGAACTCTTGGATGAAATCCCGTTTTCCCGCTGTAAAGCCACCGGCTCCCGAGAACGGAGCAGGAAGAGGGAAAAACAGGGATGTGGAGAATGGAATGGGGGGGGGGAAACAAGAGGGAAAAGGAGGAGGAGGAGCCAGAGGTGGGGTGGAGATGCCCGTGGAAGAGACAATTCCATGGGGAATCGGGAATAGCGGGGGGAAAACCCGTCAGGATCCTCCGGCGGCTTTTCGGGAGCTGCCCCGCAATTCCCGGGAAAAGGAAGGGTGGGAACTCCGCCCCCTCTCCCAATTCCCAGCGGGAATTTGGTCCCTTGACCTCCGACCCCTCCAACTGGTGCCGGAGGGTTTTGCTCTCCGCAAAATTCCCGAGCTCCGGGTCGGGATTCCGGAGGGAATCGCGTCCCCCCCTTCGGCCGTGCCCGGATCCCGGGGTGGGGGGAATTCCCGGGATGAGGGAGCGGGGGCAGGAGCCGGAGGGGCCGTTCCGAGTTTGTCCCTTTTTGTACACAAACGTTGTAAATATGAATAAACTGCCCGGGCCTTTCCTGGCTTTTCTCACGATCCCGGGTGGTTTTTTTTAGGGAAAAGGAGGGAATTAGGGTGGGCGTTGGGATGGGATGGGATGGGATGGGCCTGTTTTCCCCCCTCATCCCAAAAAACCCGCTGGGACTGGGGCGGGTTTGGAGTCTTTTCCCATTCCAGACCCGGAGCAGGGAATTCCATCCGTGTGCTGGGAGAGGAGGGAGCTGGAGATGATCCATGGGTTTATCCCTGGATTAGGGAATCGGGTCTATCCCACTGTTCTGGGTCTCAGTTCTGTGCCACCCAAAATCCTTGGGAGCATCCCCGACATTTCCAGGATCCTGATGGATCCTGGGGGATCCTGAGGGATCCAGGACACCTGGAACCATCCCTGGAGGATCCCAGGGAATTTGGGTGGGCATTGGGATGGGATGGACCTGTTTTCCCTCCCCATCCCAAAAAACCCGGTGGGACTGGGGCAGGTTTGGGGTCTTTTCCCATCCCAGACCCGGAGCAGGGAATTCCATCCGTGTGCTGGAATTACAGGTGGAAAATTAACCCCGAACAGCAAATCAGGTTCATCGGGAATAAGGAACGAGTGGAAAAATAAAAGAGGGATAAATCCAGTCTGATCCTTCCTGCTGATCAATTTTTTGGGGGGGGGGCAGAAAATCCCTCTGGAATTCTTTGCCAGGGGAAAAAGGACGGAAAGGCGGGAACGGGGCGGAAAACAATGGAAAGTGGAAAAATTCCTATTTTTTTTTTATTTTAAAATATTTGCCTTTGGAATGTCGTCGTGGCCGGTCGATGTCCGTGCCTGGAACACGATCCCTGCCTTCCCAAACTTTTTTGGCCTGTGATTCCAGGCCTGGGAATGCTCTCCGGGCTTTCCTCGGGGCCACATCCAAGTGGTGGTGGATCCTCAGGATCTTCGGGATTTTCCGGGTCTTCCAAGTGGTGGTGGATCCTCAGGATCTTCAGGATCTTCGGGAGTTTCCGGGTCTTCCAAAGCTCTGCCCGGAGCGGAGGGACGCTCATCCCATGGGATAACAGCTGGTCCATGGCATTCCACATGGAAAACTCTTCCGGGATTCCCGGTCCTCTGCTTCCTCCTGGAACGTCGCCGGAGCTCCAGTGTCGGTTCGGAGTCGATTCCCACCACCGGAACAACGGGATTTACTCCCGGGAATGCCCAAAGCCCTTCCCAGGAATCATCTCAGCGTTCCCAGGAGAGCTCCCGCCCCCCGACCCGGAGCGATTCCCTGTTGGATCCCCCTTGGATGGATTCCCTCCCAAAGCCAACAGTTTTTTTTCCCCGGAGCGTTCCCGGCCCTCCCCGTTCCCGACGTTCCGCGGGATCCGTCACGGGGAGAGGCGGGGCCGGAACGTGCGGGGCCGGATCATCATCACCACCTTCCGGAGGGAATAATAGTCCGTGTCCTTCCAGGAATACCACACGATCCCGTCCGGCCCCAGCATCTTCCGGTTCTTGATGGAATATCTCCCGCCCTGCGGGATGGGAAACACAGGGAAGCGTTGGAAAACCGGCCGGAAAACAACGGCTCAATCCCGGAATTCCTCAGATAATCCCGATGGAGCCACGCCCGCCCGCCTCGGGCTGCTGGAATCACCCATCCCAGAAGATTCCACAGGGTCATTCCAAGCTCCAGAGCACAGAGGCGGCTCCACGGTTGTGTCTGATCCATGGAAAAGTTGGATCGTCCCTGGGGGATCCTTTTATTCCATCCCTGGAGAGCAGAGGTTGGTCAAGCCGGGAAGGAAGGATCTGCTCCAAGGGAGGAGAGGGAACGGCCTCCGGCTGCTCCAGGGCAGGCTCAGGTGGGATTTTGGGAACAATTCCCGCATGGAAAGGGCTGTCAGGCACTGGAATGAACTTCCCAGGGCAGGGGTGGAGTCACCATTCCCGGAGGGATTTCAGATCCCTGTGGATGTGGCCCTTGGGGACACGGATCCATGCTGGCCTTGGAAGTGCTGGGAATGGTTGGATTCCGTGATCCCGGAGGGATTTTCCAACCTGAAGCATCCCTAAGGATTCTGTGCCATCCTGGCACTGTCCCAGCTCTCCACAATTCCTGAAAGGAATTTTAAGGAAGTGGAGAGGCCCCAGTTCCCAGGGACCAAGGGACAGGAGGAGAGGGAGCAGCCTCCAGCTGGGCCAGGGGAGGCTTAGTTGGGATATTGGGAACAATTCCCACATGGAAAAAGGGCTGTCAGGCCCTGGAAGTGCCGGAATCCCCATTCCCGGAGGGATCTCAGATCCCTGGGGATGTGGCTCAGCTGGGATATCGGGAACAATTCCCACATGGAAAAAGGGCTGTCAGGCCCTGGAAGTGCCGGAATCCCCATTCCCGGAGGGATCTCAGATCCCTGGGGATGTGGCTCAGCTGGGATATCGGGAACAATTCCCACATGGAAAAAGGGCTGCCCAGCGCTGGATTCCCCATTCCAGGCGGGATTTCCAAATCCCCGTGGATGTGGCCCTCGGGGACACGGATCCGTGGCGGCCTCGGCAGCGCCGGGATAACTCCGGGCCCGACGACCTCCGAGACTTTTCCCGACCTCGGCGAAACCCTAAATTCCGCCACCGCCGACCCCTCCCCAACCCTCGGAACTCGCATCCCGGCATCTCCGCCGCTTCCATCCCGCTTTTCCGGGATAAAAAGAGCCCTTCCCCACCTTGTAGTAGACGCCGTTGAGGTTGGAGAAGAAGCACTGGTGGTACCACCAGCCGCCGTGGGAGATCTCGGCGCAGATGTTGCCGGAATCGGGGGTGCTGAAGCTCCTCTTGTCGTGGTACCAGGCGAAGGAATCCTCCACCGTGCCGCTGAACCCGTCCACGTGCAGCCGGTAGTAGTTCTCCTCGTCCTCGATGCTGCCGGGGAGGGGAGGGGGGGGGGAGGAATTCCAGGGAATATTTGAGGAATTCTGGAGCGTCCGTCCCAGGCTGGAAGCGGCGCCGTGGCCGCCTCCCCGCGGGGATTTTTCTCCAGGGAAAGGCGGGGATGAGGGGGGTTTTTCCCGCCTCCGGGATGGGCTGGTGATGTCAGGGATTCCCTGCAGCCCATGGGGGGGATTCTTGGGGTGCAGAGACCCCCCCACAGCCCATGGGGGGGATTCTTGGGGTGCAGAGACCCCCCTACAGCCCATGGGGGGGACTATTGGGGTGCAGAGACCCCCCTGTGCCCATGGGGGGGACTATTGGGGTGCAGAGACCCCCCTGTGCCAATGGGGGGGATTATTGGGGTGCAGAGACCCCCCTGTGCCCATGGGGGGGATTATTGGGGTGCAGAGACCCCCCCACAGCCCATGGGGGGGATTCTTGGGGTGTAGAGCCCCCCCCACAGCCCATGGGGGGGATTATTGGGGTGCAGAGACCCCCCTACAGCCCATGGGGGGGACTGTTGGGGTGCAGAGACCCCCCTGTGGCCATGGGGGGGATTCTTGGGGTGCAGAGACCCCCCCACAGCCCATGGGGGGGATTCTTGGGGTGCAGAGGCCCCCCTACAGCCCATGGGGGGGACTATTGGGGTGCAGAGACCCCCCTGTGCCCATGGGAGGGATTATTGGGGTGCAGAGACCCCCCTGTGCCAATGGGGGGGACTATTGGGGTGCAGAGACCCCCCTGTGCCCATGGGGGATTCTTGGGGTGCAGAGACCCCCCTGTGCCCATGAGGGGGATTATTGGGGTGCAGAGACCCCCCTATAGCCCATGGGGGACTATTGGGGTGCAGAGACCCCGCTGTGCCCATGGGTGATTATTGGGGTGCAGAGACCCCCCTGTGCCCATGGGGGGGACTATTGGGGTGCAGAGACCCCCCTGTGGCCATGGGGGATTATTGGGGTGCAGAGACCCCCCCTACAGCCCATGGGGGATTATTGGGGTGCAGAGACCCCGCTGTGCCCGTAGAAGCTCCCATGCTGGATCAGGGGGATTCAGGAAGGATATCCAGGATGGAGCAGGAAGGATATCCAGGATGGAACAGGAAGGATATCCAGGATGGAACAGGAAGGATATTGAGGATGGAGCAGGAAGGATATTGAGGATGGAGCAGGAAGGATATCCAGGATGGAGCAGGAAGGATATCCAGGATGGAGCAGGAAGGATATCCAGGATGGAGCAGGAAGGATATCCAGGATGGAGCAGGAAGGATATCCAGGATGGAACAGGAAGGATATCCAGGATGGAACAGGAAGGATATTGAGGATGGAACAGGAAGGATATCCAGGATGGAGCAGGAAGGATATCCAGGATGGAGCAGGAAGGATATCCAGGATGGAACTGGAAGGATATCCAGGATGGAACTGGAAGGATATCCAGGATGGAACTGGAAGGATATCCAGGATGGAGCAGGAAGGATATCCAGAGGATGGAGCAGGAAGGATTTCCAGGATGGAACAGGAAGGATCCAGGAAGGATATCCAGGATGGAGCAGGAAGGATATCCAGGAAGGATATCCCGGATGGAACTGGAAGGATATCCAGGATGGAGCAGGAAGGATATCCAGGATGGAGCAGGAAGGATTTCCAGGATGGAACAGGAAGGATCCAGGAAGGAGGCCGTGACCCATCCAGGACTGTCTCCCCCGGGATGGGCTCCCAGCGGCTCAGCCCCCGGAATGTCCCACCTGAAGAGCTGGTAGAAGGCGTGTTTGTGCTTGTTGTTCCAGTCCTCCAGGTCGATCCGTAGGGAATAGTCCCCCTGGCTGGTGAGCCGGTGGATGTTGTCGTTGCCCAGCCAGAACTCCCCGCTCAGGGCCCCGAAGCCGTCCCGGTACTCACTCCACGTCCGGTTGAAATCCACGGAGCCGTCCTGGCGCCGCTGGATCACCGTCCAACCCCCCCCTGCCGGGACACCGGGAATGTCCAGGGAGAATGGGAGTGTCCAGGGAAAACATGGCGGGGGGGGGGGGCACGGAGAGGAACTGGAGGGGTGGAAGCCTCGGGGGATCCGTGCGGAGGGTGGGAAGAGTGTGGGATCCACATCCCTGGGAGTGTCCAAGGAAAGGTTGGATTCCCTGGGATAGCGGGAGGTGTCCCTGAACATGGAATGGGATGGGATTTAAGGGCCCTTCCCACCCAAACCAGTCTGGGATTCCGGGATAAAGGACAATCAGAATGCAGTCAGAGGGATTTTTATGGAATGTGGGGATGGAAAAGGCAGGAAAGGGGAAGGGAGACCCTGCCCTGAGTGCCAAGATTCCCAGGGAACCCCCTTGTTCCCGGAACTCCTTCCCAGGGAGGAGTTGGGCTGGGGATGGATCCAATGGCAGCTCTGGCTCCAGGCTGGGAGAGCTGGGAATGGCCAGGCTGGAGAAGGGAAGGATCCCGGGAGAGCTCGGAGAACATTCCAGAGCCTGAAGGGGCTCCAGGAGAGCGGGAGAGGGATTTGGGATCAGGGCCTGCAATGCCAGGCCCCAGGGAATGGATCCCAGTGGGAAAGGGGAGATTTGGGGGGGAGATTGGGAAGGGATTCCTGGCTGGGAGGGTGGGGAGGGGCTGGGCTGGAATTCCCAGAGAAGCTGTGGCTGCCCCTGGATCCCTGGGAGTGTCCAAGGCCGGGTTGGATTCCCTGGGATAGCGGGAGGTGCCGGGGTTGGAACGGGATGAGCTTTAACTCCCTTCCCACCCAACCCATCCCGGGATTCCACGAGGTGTCTCCTCATTGCCCCACCCACCAATAACTCACGGAAAAGGGATCCCACCTCTCCCGTGCTGCTCCAGGGTGACGTTCCCCTGCTGATTATCCCAGATTTTCCAAATGAGAGGGAGCTGATGGGGGGGATTTTTTAGGGGGGGGAATTGGAACAAAGTGGAGATCCTGGAGTTTGGAGATCGTTCCCTTCTGCTCCTGCCGCCCCCCCCGGAGCCACGGGAGCATTCCCAGGATTGTCTCACCGGCTCCATCTGCTCTCCCATCTGTCCCAACCCCTCCCTCCTCCCTCCTTTTGTTCCCGTGTTTTGTTTGCCGTTGGCGCATCCCGTCATTCCAGGGTGTCCATGGAAATCCTTGTGGTGCCACAAGAGGGACCTGCAGATCCCAGGGAGGCTCCAAACCCCCCCCCCCCCAGGGAGCAGCTGCTCCTCTGGGATTCTTCCCGAAGGGAAGGGGAATAGCCTGGAAGGCCGGAGCCCCTCGGCTCGGGATCCGGGCTGGGAGAGCTGGGAATGGCCAGGCTGGAGAAGGGAAGGATCCCGGGAGAGCTTGGAGAACATTCCAGAGCCTGAAGGGGCTCCAGGAGAGCGGGAGAGGGATTTGGGATCAGGGTCTGGAATGACAGGCCCCAGGGAATGGATCCCAGTGGGAAAGGGGAGATTTGGGGGGGAGATTGGGAAGGGATTCCTGGCTGGGAGGGTGGGGAGGGGCTGGGCTGGAATTCCCAGAGAAGCTGTGGCTGCCCCTGGATCCCTGGGAGTGTCCAAGGCCGGGTTGGATTCTCTGGGACAGCGGGAGGTGTCCCTGAACATGGAATGGGATGAACTTTGAGGGCCCTTCCCACCCAAACCAGTCCAGGATTCCAAGCACAGAAAGACAAAAGGAAACATAAAAACTAATGGAAAACAGGAAGGAAAACAGGAGCTGAGACTCCAGTGCCGGGAATGCCTCCGGTTATTCCACAGTCACCCAGGACAGGGATGAACCCCAGGAATTCCCTGGACCTGCCCAAGGGGGAATTCAGTTTTCCATGACCAGCACCGGAGCTCTGCTCCAGCTCCAGCCCTTCCAGCCCCACGTCCGGGATTCTGGATTCCTAAAGCCCGAGACTTCTGATCCTACAGGTCCTTTCCCGAAAAATGGAACCCACAGGGTAGGTTTAGATGGG